>NW_017973412.1:0-959 GCF_001876935.1 Asparagus officinalis
TGCCCTCTGACGTTTGATCATCGTCGAGGTTGATTACAAAGGGTACAATGTCATTTAGAACATAACCGCTATTGTAATCAAATCCGACTTCGGTATCAGCTTCTCCTCCGCTGTCCGTGCCTTGGGTCGATGATTCAGTATCGGATTCGTTACCATAAAGGAGAGAATCAGTGAAATAATTCTCATACCCTTTAAATGGTTGCTTATCCGCGACCACCGTTCTAACCCTATTATCAGTGTCGACATATTTCAAACACTGATGGAGAGTGGAGGGGATTATAACGTTACTATGGATCCAAGGCCGACCCAATAGTAAGTTATATGAAGTCTCGGCATCGATCACATAACATGTGACTTCTGTCTTCAAATCTCCCATTTGACACCTTATCCGGATTTTACCTAAAGGTCTTGACCCGCTGGTATTGAACCCATAGATAACAGTGCCCGTGGATGCCAACTTGCTAACTGGAATGCCCTGTGGACGCCAATTTGCTAACTGGAATACCAAGGAAGTGCATCAAGCGAAGCGGCATAATACTCACAGCAGAACCCGGATCCACTTGGATTCGGTTGACTTTGCTGGAGCCAATGTACCCAACGAAATATAGGGGTCGATCGTGGTTCGAATTCTTCGTCTGCATATCCTCTTTGGTGAAAGTTGCATTGTTGACTCAGCGGTTCTGAATTTTCAGGCACCGGCTTGACTTGAGTCAGGAACACCTCTGAATTGGCCAAAGCTTCTTGCAGGGCCTCCCTGGTTTCCTTGGATAACCGCAGCAACTCATACAACGTTATCTGTGCTGGAATATTGGCTAGTTGAGCCATTATATCGAAGACCTGTGGAGTCTTCGAGCTTTCCAGTTTGTCTTTTCCAATTGGGCGACTGAAACGAGACGGCTTCGGATTCTGCACCTCCTGGGGATTCTTCTCCTTCGATTTATTCACTGGCTGTTGTCGAG
>NW_017973412.1:5100-5264 GCF_001876935.1 Asparagus officinalis
GTCGAGCTTCTTCGCCCGGTGTAGGACTTGTAATCACCCCCATCTCTGTGAGAGTTTTGGCTGGTCCCCGTTTATTCACCCTCTGCTCACTAGGTGGTGGATAGTTGTAGTGATACTCATTTCCGCTTCGGGTTGCCAAAACTTCTTGCTCTTCTTCAGAGAGC
>NW_017973412.1:9397-21412 GCF_001876935.1 Asparagus officinalis
AGGGGGGGGAGTCGGGCCACCTGAGGGTGGCTCGGCTCATGCCGAGCCACCCTGAGGTGGCTGCTCGGCCCCCGAGCCACCCTAGGGTGGCTCGGCTTGGGCCGAGCCACCTTAGGGTGGTTCGGTTCGGGCCGAGTTCCCCCAGGTGCGCTGGTTTTGTCGTTTTCCGTTGTTTCCGGTTGTTTTGTCCGTTGTTCGGTTGTTTTGTTGATTTGTTGACTTGATTCCGGATTTGGCAGTAAACTCAGTCGGTGTTTGAGTTCAAATCCACTTTGTTGGAAGACCCGTCGACTCCCCGAACCACTAACGTTGTTCACATGCAGTTCGTTAGCTTTGTAGCCTCTTTAGTTCGTTTCGTTGCTTGAACGTTCGTCGATTTGTCGAATCATCGCGCCGAGCTGTGTCAAGGGACCTATAAGCAGTTTTATACGCCTACAGATACCCCCTCCAAAGCTTTTCAGCCTCGTTCTTTTATAGAAGAGTCTGGAATGCTTTGGATATGATTGCCCCTACCCTTTGTCGGTGTAACGGGACCTGGAAATGACTTTTGTTCTGTATTCCTTCAATCCTTCGGGCCATTCAGTGCTTTGTAGAATGCCTGTAGGGGTTCCGGTGCTGCATTTATTGTCTGACCGTTGTTGGAATTTGAACTTTGAAGTCGATTCCTGATTTTTTCAATCTTTAACTCGTGTTGGTTGGTTCGACGTGCAACTAACGCTCGATTGTCGGTGTTGAATCCTCACTTGTGACACGTTGTCCGACGTCGTGTTATTGAGTTATCCTTAAGAATATTTTTAGAAAAATATTCTCCAGGAACTTCTCAACAACAATAGGAAATAGTTTATACTCGTATACCTTATTGGAGTATTTCCGTGCTCAAATGATCAGAACCGGTCCAAAGATGTCTCAAAAAAGGCAGTATTTGGGCTCAAAATCTTTCTGACCCTTCCCAATATGTGGGAGAGGGGTTAACTAGGTGAGGGATCGAACCATTGATTGATCTGAATTCGTTTCGATGCTTAATTTAGCTCCAATTTGAATTCTGGTTCGAATTTGGTTCAAACTGGTTCGAAATTGACCCAAACTGGTCCAATCTAACTCAATCTGGTTCAATCTGGCCTATTCTGGCTCACTCTGGTCTGGTCTAGTCCAGCCAGGTTCAATCTGGTTCAATTGGGCTCATTCTGGCTCAATTTGGCTCATTCTGGCTCAGTCTGGTCCAATTTGGCTTGGTCTGGTTCAGTCTGGTCTGGTCTGGTTCAGCCAGATCTGGTTTAAGGCTATAAAAGAGGGTTTTTTGGCTTCTTTTTTCTTCTCTTCCTCCTCTCTTCTAGGGCCGGCCCCCCCCTCTTCCTCCTTTTTGAGTTTTCTCTTCCCTCGAGCGTCTTTTCTCCTCGAAACTTTGATATTTATCCGAGATCTGGGTTTCCTTTTGATCTTTGACTGAGAGATCCTTCAAAAAATCATTTTTTAGAATTCCTCTCAGACCCCTCGAGCACGTGGTGAAAGTTTCCTAAAAGGTCTCATCTTCGTTGGATCTCGAGCCTTTCTTCAGGTAAATCTTCCACAATTTGGATCTTTTTCATGCTCAATTTAATTCATGCATTTGTGGGGTTATATGTGAGGGTTGAGGGTGTGATTTGATGCCTCGAGCTAATCTTTCAGGGGGGTAAAAATGCAATTTTGAGGGGTTTTTATGCAAAAATTAGGGCTGAAATTATTTTTTGAATCTAACCCTTTGAGTTATTTTGCAGGCCGTCATGTCTCGCGCCTCGAGAGGTCGTTCCCCTGCCATGTCGGTTGATGGCGCGCCTCCCTCTTATGCTGGTGAGCTACTTTTTGCAAATAAACCCTTTTTTCTTATAAATTTGTAAATTGACCCTTTTTTAAACCCCACGTTGTTCTCCTTGGCGAGGCAATCGGGAAGAGCCTTGATTCTCCTTGGTGAGGATCGACGCTTCAAAGATATGTTTTGCTTGGTCAAAACCATATCTCAAAATTAAAGGGGGCGATTTGACACTACATTGCGTTTTATAAGGCAGGGATATGTTGTCGACATACCCTGTTTTGTGATTGCACAATGTGGCCAAATCGTCTCACCCTTTATAAGGCAATGACTCTATCTTAGCTATTTGTAAGATGAGTTCAATTTCCTTTTATAATCGAGACTAACCAGTGTTTAACTGTCTATTTTGCAGTGGGGTACCCTTCTGGATCATTCCCGTCCCACGCAATATATGGACGGCGTGGCGAGCATTATTCGAACTCCAACGATCCTTCCCCTATTCCAGCTACCCCTCAGTTTGCTTCGGACACGTCGACTGAGGTTGCCCAAGTGGTGAGGGAAGGTGGTCATCGAGCTATTCGCCAGCTAATCACAGATGCGCCTTTTGTGAAGGACGCCAGCTCTACTCAGCCTCTTCGAAAGAGCGATTTCCTATTTGGTGATTCTGTCGATGACCCAGAAGCCGTATTCATTGGTGCTGAGCATTGGCTTCACAAGACCGGCAATGGCTTCATATACTTGCCGGAGATTCCTCGGCATCGTTCATTGACTGAGCTCAGATGTCAGGCTGTGACACGGGAGATGTCGTGGCGCTTGACAGAGGATCATATGAGTGTCCATTGCGGCTATATCACTCATTCGGCGGTTCCTGGTTCGTGCAGAAGTCGTGTTACCGGATTGCGTCCTGGTGTATTGGGGCTGGACGAACCACCACGTAACGAGTTCCTTGCTACCGCTTCCACCTTGAGGAATCGTCTCGCTGTTCTGGGACGGGAGATGCCAGCGACACGTCACAGGTTTTACGGTTGGGTCCACTCTTCGGACAAGTCTTGGTGGAGCCGCATGACGACATACGTCTTGAGCCGATGGGGCGAGGAGTTGCATGCTTGCGGTTTGTATGCAGCCGTTCGTGCCACCGTGTATGGCTTGCCTATCAGTTTGAGACATTTCTGTGCTTTGTTCGAGCTATATAATCCAGACTCGAACACTTTTCTGACCCGGCAGGGGGAGTTAGGCTTGGCTCTTCACGAGATGCACAGGATTTCTGGCTTGTCCATGGGACAGATGCTATACCAGGAGTACTTTCCTTCCAGTCATGAGTTGAGCCAATTAAAAGATCGCATGCCTGACCGTTATGAGACTCTATGGGACCTCACTTGTCATTACCATATTGCTTTGGCACAGTCGGAGCCCTTAGCAAAGAGGACCAAGGTATGTGTGAGTCTGAAACAATTTGCGAACTACTTGTTCAAGAATCTGGAGAGCACTCATGGCGAGGATATTTGTGAGCTGGCCCCATTCACTCCTTCAGAGGTGAACAGTCTACTGAAGAAGATCGGCGCTCAATCTTACACCACCGGCGGTCCTGAGGGTGGCTTTCCTGCGAAGACCAAGTTCAAGTCATTCTTGTGGCACGCTACCGCACCAATTCGACCAATGACACTTCTTGCTGGCTTTCTTGCTATCTGGTTGAAAAAGTGCGTGGTTCCATATCAGTCTGGCGACGCCTTGCCCTTGGAGGTACTTTACCCAGCAGTTCAGCTCGCCTATAAGAAGGAACTCTCACTTCTTCCGGTGATGGTGGCTAATATTCACCGAGGACTTCGACAGCTTTCCAGTGCGTTCACACGGAAGGAGACCGATTTACCAGGTCAGATTCCCACGCTTAAGGTGGAGCTCCCGTACGCTTATCTGATGGCCTGGTTTGTCCTTCATCGCTCGGATATGATGTCGGTGCCGAACGCCACAGACCATTCTGTTCCCCTGCTACAGTTGCTTGAGAATGGCAGGTGGGAGGGCCGCGGATTTTCTGATGTCAGACAGCAGTTGCAGGTCCATAAGTGTTGGGCATTCTCTACTTGTTTTCCGCAGTTCTCCGGTCGATATGGTGAATGCTTGATAGATGATGAGAGGCCTAGAGAGTACCGGACTTATTTAGACATCGGCTGCTTCAACTGGCTAGTGAATATTAGGCCCGGCTATCTGACTTTCCGGGTGAGGGATCAGTGCTTCATCGAACCATATCTACCGTGCCGATTCGCTCGCCAGTTTGGCTATGACCAGCTTTACATTGGGAATCCTCGTCAGCAGCTTCGTACTCATAGTGGTTTGATAGACGGTCTCCGCGCTTGGTTGTGGACCGTGACTGGCTGTACTGGTGTTAGATTTAGTCTCCCGAGTGCTGACCGGCAGTTGAACCTTACTTTCTTGAGCTGCAAATGGTTGTTAGCAGCCAACAAGACTATCCCTGTGAAGCCAATCGCAGAGTTAGAGGCTGAGGCAGCTTCCCAGGTTGATTCCCGCAGGATTCGGGAAAACGCCCGGGCACAGAGGATACGGAACAAGACTCGTCGGATTGACGAAGAGGGACAGAGGACATTCCATTCCACAGACGAGGCTTCGGGCGGGGATCCCGAAGATTACGATGACTTTTCCGAGCGAGGTTTGCACTTCATCTTTTTCTTCTATCTTCCAGAAGTGTTGAAACTGACTATGGTTTGATGTTCCAGATACCACAGTTGATCAGGATGAAGATTTCCGTCCTCCTCCTCAGGCGAGACCTTCGATCCCTATTGCTAGGCGGAAGAGATTGGCCCGCAAACCTCGTGTAGCTTCACGAGCATCTGACATGGATCTGGCTGGAGATGACCCTATTAGTGACAGAGGTAACGTCTACTCTTTGAACCATTTTCTTGGTTATTCTGAACATTGACTCATGCTTTTCCATTTCTATATAGGAGTGCGTGGGGAGGATGAGATGAGTCCCGATCCTGTTCCCTTATCTCCCGATGAGTCTGACCCACTACCCCCTGTAGAGAAGTCTACAGGGGTTGCTGACATTAGGGAGGAGATCAGTGTAGGACCAGATTCTGTGAGTCAAGGTACATCTATCACTGACAGCGTATTTCTTTAGATAATACATTAATGAATTTGTGTATCCTCTAACTGTCCTCTACTCCTTGCTCCTTCAGATAATTTGCAGGAGGCGAACCTTGGAAACGAAGAGGCTGATGCACCCGTGAGAGGTAACTCATTTCCATTAGTTGTAGTCTCTTCATTATTCTTTGGCACTTATATTCTTTTATGTCAGATTTCTCCATCGACGATTTTGACGAGGGAAGCCTGTTTGCGGACACTCCTATGATGCACTACATATATAGCTCACCTCAGATTGATGACCAGCTACCTGGAGACATGTTTCCTGAGTCCGCATTTGCTAACAATCCTGAGGATGGTTCCTTTGAAGGTATGTGCCTCCTGCTGAGTTGATTATAGGACTAGTCGACCTTGACTAATGCAGCTATAATGTAACGCCTCTGCGAATTCTGTTTTGAATTTGACAGGAGCTTTTGTTGAGAAAGACCATGTTGAGCCGGCTGTGCGACCAACTCCACCAGTCGATGCAGCTACAGTTGTTACATCTCCATCACCCCCAGTGACTCGAGGGGAAGGAGGTATAATTTAATTAGCTGAGCGATGCCGTTCATTTCCTCATTGAGGCTTTTGACGAACTTCTCTTCTTTGTGTAGGGCTTCCTTCTCAGCTTCATATCCTCGTTAAGGAGTTGTTATCAGGGGATGACCCTGAGAAGATCATCATCAGCGTAGAAGTCCGCTCTTATTTCTCCTCCCTGACTGTTATAATTGGCAAACTCCTCCACGACGGACTTTCTCTTCGCCAATTTAAGCCCTACCTCGATTCCAAGATAAACTTGATTAGGGACATAGGATGTCCGGATCTAGCGACGGCTATGGTTGATGACCTTGATCGCTTAGAGCGTGAGCTTCAGATGTTTCATGAGCTCCGGGATACAGGTGCCTCTTCATTCGTTGCTGCCGAGTTGGATGCTCGCTTACAGACATGGCGCAGTACTCGGATGGTTGCTGAGCTCGAGATTCAGGTGCAGCGGGACCGCATAGATCGAGTTGAGGCTGATTTCGCCACTAGATCTTCTTTCCTCGAGGAGCTTGATTCTCAGATAGATCAGCTCCGACGAGAACTCCGTGAGAAGGAAGACACAAAGATGCAGAATCAGCAAGCAAATGCTGCTTTATCTGATGAGCTGAAGTCCTTGAAGCAGAGACTGGCTGAGACAGAGGAGGATGCTGTGAGGACTTTAGCTGCGAACGAAGAGTCTGTTAGAGCTGAGTTGCAGGAGGAGCTTAGACGCTCTTATGACGAGAAGTTATCTGAATTCAGTCAGCAGATTCTTAGCCATGGGCTTGATGTATGATTTTATTTGCTGAAAACCTTGACATTTGATTCTCTTTAGTGGAATTGGTTTTTATCTTTATCTTTATTATGATTCCTCATCACGTTTGAAATGATTGACCATAATACTCATAGGATTTTTGGCAAACCCCCAGCCTTCAACGGGTTTGATTAGCCTTTACCGACTACCGTTTGAGTCGGGCTAGCATGCGGATTATCGGAATCCGTTCCGCATGTAACGTTGTGCTAAGGGAATGAACTCCCTTAGACTTCGTGCTATGATGTCGAATACATAGACTTCGCCATTGTTACGGGAATAGGCTACCCGGCGACACGTGTTAGGTGTTGACTTTAGGATTTTTTGGCTAACCCCCAGCCTTCAACGGGTTTGATTAGCCTTTACCGACTACCGTTTGAGTCGGGCTAGCATGCGGATTGTCGGAATCCGTTCCGCATGTAACGTTGTGCTAAGGGAATGAACTCCCTTAGACTTCGTGCTATGATGTCGAATACATAGACTTCGCCATTGTTACGGGAATAGGCTACCCGGCGACACGTGTTAGGTGTTGACTTTAGGATTTTTGGCTAACCCCCAGCCTTCAACGGGTTTGATTAGCCTTTACCGACTACCGTTTGAGTCGGGCTAGCATGCGGATTGTCGGAATCCGTTCCGCATGTAACGTTGTGCTAAGGGAATGAACTCCCTTAGACTTCGTGCTATGATGTCGAATACATAGACTTCGCCATTGTTACGGGAATAGGCTACCCGGCGACACGTGTTAGGTGTTGACTTTAGGATTTTTGGCTAACCCCCAGCCTTCAACGGGTTTGATTAGCCTTTACCGACTACCGTTTGAGTCGGGCTAGCATGCGGATTGTCTAACTCCGTTCGCATGTAACGTTGTGCTAAGAGAATGAATTCTCTTAGACTTCGTGCTATGATGTCGAATACATAGACTTCGCCATTGTTACGGGAATAGGCTACCCGGCAACACGTGTTAGGTGTTGACTTTATCCCTACTTAGGTTTCGGGATAAAATACCCCAGACTGGTCTTCTGGTGTCTTTTTCTACGGCGAAAGACTAAACCGGCGACGCGTGTTAGGCGTCGGCATATCCCTTCTTAGGATTCAGGATGACATTCCCCATGCGTGTAAGGCATGGATTTTGGTGTTATTAATGACGACCTGCCACAATGTTGAATATGTGGACGGGTGTTCTTTTTAACGGTTAAGAACTAACCGGCAGCGCAGGTTAAGCGCAGACTTATCCTTGCTTAGGTTTCAGGATAAAATACCCCAGAATCAGACTCTGGTGTCTTTTTGTGCGGAAAAAGACTAAACCGGCAGCGCGTGTTAGGCGCAGACTTATCCCTGCTTAGGATTCGGGATAAACTTCCTAGGATGAATCCTAGATTGATAGATTCTTAGAAAAGGTTGGTGCGGGAAAGGAAGAATTTTATATTCTATTTCCCGGTCTTCTTTTAGGGTGAAGGCGAACCCAACAGACAAGGAAGGAAGAATTTTATATTCTATTCCCTGATTCTGGAAAGGAAGAATTTTATATTCTATTTCCAGCGAAGAAGAAACTAGAAGTGGGGTGTCCACTCCGAGAATCTGGAAAATTTAGATAAACTTGCCTTTTATAGGATGAGTTATCTAAACTGAAAATGGGTCCTTCGTTTATCGAAGTGGTATTTTCAACTCCGGTTATAACCATGAACAAGGTTTAACCAAAGAGAAAAAGGGAAGGAGTTCTTTCGTTTATCGAAAAGGGACTCCGAACTGAAAGTGGACCTCTTGTTCATGGAAAGAATCAAGAGGGCCAGAAAAACATTTTTGGTGGACTCACTGTCAATTGAAATTGATCAGTGAGGGATTTTGGTGGTGACAATGATTTTGGGTTATCCTCTAGAATATTAAGTGTAATATTCTTCGAGGAACTTCCCGGTAAATGAGTTATCCTGAATGTACTAGGGATAGTACTTTTTCAGGAACTTCCCATTTATTGGCATTAATTGCCTGGCGCCCTCTTGAGTAATCAGGCGATATGCGCCGTTTGAATAGACTGTGTCTATTACAAACGGTCCTTCCCATTTGGGTTCGAATTTACCTTTCTTCTTGGAGGTGAGAATTATTGGTCGGCGAGCAGCGAGGACCAGATCTCCTTCCTTGAAGCTTCTCTGTCGGACTCTTTTGTTAAAAGCCCTTGACATCCTGGCTTGGTAAAACTCGATGTGTTGTTGAGCCTCCAAACGCTTTTCATCCAGCCTCTCGAGCTCTTCGAGACGCTTCTGATGTTGTTCCTCCGTCGTCATCTCCGTTGCGAGGGCGATCCGAAGGGACGGAATCTGAATTTCCAGCGGTAGCACAGCTTCACATCCGTATACCAGCGAATACGGGGTAGCTCCCGTAGGCGTGCGTATGGTGGTGCGATAAGCCCAGAGTGCTTCACCGAGTTTATCGTCCCAGTCTCGTTTATTGGTCTTCACGAGCTTTGACAAGATCTTGATGATCGTCTTGTTAAACGCCTCCGCTAATCCATTCGCGGCGGGGTAGTAAGCTGTCGACGAAACATCTTCGATTTTGAACTTGTCGCAGAATCTGACGAAGGCATTGCTTATGAACTGTGGACCGTTGTCATGAATGATCCTTCTTGGCACGCCGTGTCGGTAAATGACATGATGCTTGATGAAATTGATGACGTTGTTCGTCTTCACTTCTCTAAGCGGAATCGCTTCAGCCCACTTTGAGAAATAATCTGTGATCGCGAGGATGAACCGATCACCTTTGACTGAAGGGGGAAAAATAGGACCGACTATGTCCATGCCCCAAGTCTCGAACGGCCAAGACGTGGTTGACGTGTGCAACTGCTCTGGCGGTTGATGCATATAATTCGCATGTATCTGGCAAGCGTGGCATTCTCGTGCGTATTCGATTGCGTCACGAACCATCGTTGGCCAGAAATATCCCATCCTCCTGATGCGATCATACAGTTTAGGACCGGGCTGATGCGCACCACATTCTCCTTCGTGTGCTTCCTTAAGAACTTCCTTTGCTTCTCTGTTCGAAAGGCATCGGAGCAAAAGACCGTCGTACCCTCTACGGTATAACGTATGGGTCTCGGTATTATAGAAGAATCTTGGAGCTCTTCGGCGGATTGATTCCTTTTCTTTTACATCCTCTGGCAAGATACCATATTGGACGTAGTCGATGATAGGAAAACGCCAATCTCGGGACTCAGACCCAATTTGAGTTGAATTCACCTCTTTGGCGTTCACGTTTCTATCCTCTTCTTCTTCAATCTCCGTACTGTATATGGGTACGCAGAGTTGATGCGTCCGTACTGTGACTAACAGCTCAGCTTCGGGAGGCTGTGCCAGTGATACTGCTAGTGCCGCCAGTGCGTCTGCATAAGCGTTCTGGAGACGAGGGATGTATTCAATAAAGAATTCTTCGAAAGATTCTGCCATTTTGATGGCTTCCTGGTGGTACGGGATCAGGTCTTGATTCCTGACTTCATACTCACCGCGAACTTGGTTGACTATCAATTGCGAATCTCCAAAAGCTTCGAGATATTCGACCCCCAGCTCTTTGGCGAAACTGAGTCCAATGAGAAGCGCGTTGTATTCGGCAACATTATTGGAGCACGGACTAGTCAACGAATAAGCCCGAGGCATCACGTGCTTTCCAGGGGAGATTAAGACGACTCCAACTCCAGAGGAAACTGTAGGACATCCCGGGGTTATTACTCTATTAACTGCCCTTGAGGCACCATCGAAGTATAATTGCCATACTTGTTGGTGTGATGTGGTGTTAACCTCGTGGGTTTCATCCGGCAAGTCATCATATACTTCTGCCGTATCTGTGGTCGGGTTTGCCGCCAAAAGGTCACAAATCGCCTGTCCTTTTATCGACTTCTGCTGCTTGAAGTGCAAATCGTATTGGGACAAGAGAAGGGCCCACTTCGCTAGCCGCCAATTCATAGAGGCCGGTTGCGTCATAAACACCCGTACTGGATTAACGTTGGAGATAACGTAGATCGTCTGTCCCACCAGGTAATGCCGCATCTTTTGCATCGCAAATACCAATGCAAGGCATTCTTTCTCAATCATCGGATATCGAGACTCAGCGCCTACCAAGGTCCGACTGAGGTAATAAACTGCCTGTTCGTGACCGTTATCATCGTCTTGCGCTAGTAAGGCACTTATCGAGTGGTTCATCGCCTTGAGATAAATCAAGAACGGTTTACCAGATTTCGGTGCAACGAGAACAGGAGGGTTCGCCAGATATGTTTTGATATCTTCGAACGCTTTTTGGCAGGCATCATCCCAGATGAATGATACTCCTTTCTTGTTCAGCTTAGAGAACGGTTGGCACTTCCCAGAAAGATTTGAGATGAAACGCCGGATATAAGCTAAACGCCCTTGCAATCCTCTGAGTTCTCTCAGATTCCTCGGGGGCTGCAATTCATGTATCGCCTTCACCTTATCAGGATCGATATGTATACCCTTAGTGGTGACGACGAACCCAAGAAATTTTCCGCTGGACATTCCAAGAAATGATTTAGTGGGGTTCATCTTCAACTGATGACTCCTCATGAGATCGAACATTGTCTTCAAATCCTTGATGTGATCTTCCTTGTTGCGGCTTTTCACAACCAAATCATCAACGTAGCATTCGACTGTTTTCCTGAGATGTTCTTGGAAAATCTTAGTCATCGCTCGCTGGTATGTGGCACCGGCATTCTTCAGACCGAAAGGCATCACCGTATAGCAGAAGACGCCGAGGGGTGTTCTAAACGCCGTATGCTTCTCATCCTCTGGATGCATCTTGATCTGGTTATATCCCGAAAATCCATCCATGAAGGACATCCTCTCGAATCCACATGTATTGTCGATAATGACATCCGTGATTGGGAGAGGGAAATCGTCTTTCGGACATGCTTCATTCAGGTTCCTGAAGTCGATGCAAATCCTGATTTTGCCATTCTTCTTCATGACGGGAACGATGTTGGCTAACCAGTCTGGATGTTGTTCCTCTCGGATAAATCCTGATTCGATCAACTTCTTAACCTCTGCCTCAATGGCTTCCATAATCTGCGGACGAAACCGTCTTTGCTGCTGTTTGACAGGTTTGGCATCCGGCTTGATATCGAGGCGGTGCATTGCCACATTGGGGTCGAGCCCTGGCATATCCTCGTAGTTCCACGCGAAGACGTCGATATATTCCCTAATGAGAGCAATTAATTCTTCCTTCTCATTTGGGGGAAGACTATCGCTGATGAATATCGGCTTTGGGTTGGCCTCGTCGCCCATGTTAACTTGGACTATTTTATCCTCAGTGGGGGGTTCTCTCTGTTCGAACCTGTCACCATACTGCATATTCAGATGATGAACCCACGGGTCTTCCCATGTTGGCATTTGATCATCGTCCTCCATGGTGGATGGATCAGCTGAGTCCCACTCTGAAGCATCAGGAGAGTATCCCTTCTTGGTTTTGTTAGCAATTTGATCGATAATTTGCCAACCACATTCATCATCGGACGAGGAAATATAGCCTAAGCCTCGCCCGTATTTATAATAATCCTCGGGTTTCCCTTTTGGTACATATACCGCTTTGGCTGGATTACGAGGACCTCGATTGAAGTATAGACCTTCTCCGAGTGTGAAATTGTACCCCTGCTTTTCCATGAGCTTGCGCGCTTCTGGACTATACTTAGATAAATACTGACCCGGTTTGTCGTCGTCTTCATCTTCGATTAGGAAATGATCTGGCAACGGAGAGCTTTTTCCTTTAC
>NW_017973413.1:0-21411 GCF_001876935.1 Asparagus officinalis
TTACACCCACGTTCATACGTGTTTGAAACAGTTCTCCCACGACCTTTAACCACCTTTTTCGTGGTTTAATTGCTTTTCCACGTCAGCACACGTTCTATTTCTGATACGCCGCCACATTGACTTTAAATAATCATCAGATAACTGCATTATAACTGCTGTAGCACGCCCTTTAATGGCCGCGGCACTTTAGGTTGTCGCGCCTTAGCCGCGGCACGATATGCTGCCGCGCCATGGCCGCGGCACCATATGCTGCCGCGCCTTAGCCGCGGCACCATATGTTGCCGCGTCATGGCCGTGACACCATGAGCTGCCGCGCCTTAGCCGCGGCACTAAGTGCTATCTGTTGGTGTGTACATGTTGTCTCACTTCCTTTGAATGATTCCCTCTGATTAAGAAGATGGCGTTTATCGTCGTTTCTTTGTCGACTCATCATTTTTTTAGAGAGGGGTCTGGGACACTTTGGATATGATAAGCTTTCCCTGCAATTTCTCCAGTGCTTTGTTGAGGAAATTGCGTAGAATGGTTTGTGAATGGCTTCAATCCTTGACTTCTTCATCTTTTAGCCTATTCAGTGCTTTGTAGAATAGCTAAAATTCCTCCGGTGCTGCGTTTATCGCGTGGCCGTTGTCGAAGTCTCAAATTAAAACTGCTGTCGAAGAATTTGAGAAATAGTTTATACTCATATACTATATTGGAGTGTTCGGGAAATAGTTTAACCTCATATACCCGTTGGGAGGTAGCCAGGTTATTCTTAAGAATATTTTGAGTGATATTCTCCAGAAACTTCCTGTTGATGGTAGGGAAACAGTTTAGACTCGTGTACCTATTGGAGTAATATGGTCTCTTCTTTGTTGGTAGAGATGAACCCGATGATGGAGAGGAAAAATTTTATATTCTATCTCCTGGTCTCTTGTTTGTTGGTAGAGATGAACCCGAAATCGGAGAGGAAGAATTTTATATTCTATCTCCTGGTCTCTTGTTTGTTGGTAGAGATAAACCCGAAATTAGAGAGGAAGAATTTTATATTCTATCTCCTGGTCTCTTGTTTGTTGGTAGAGATGAACCCGATGATGGAGAGGAAGAATTTTATATTCTATCTCCTGGTCTCTTGTTTGTTGGTAGAGATGAACCCGATGATGGAGAGGAAGAATTTTATATTCTATCTCCTGGTCTCTTGTTTGTTGGTAGAGATGAACCCGATGATGGAGAGGAAGAATTTTATATTCTATCTCCTGGTCTCTTGTTTGTTGGTAGAGATAAACCCAGAATCGGAGAGGAAGAATTTTACATTCTATCTCCTGATGAAAAGGAAACTCACAGTGGAATCTCCACTTAGAGAAAATAGGTTGGTTTGAATAACCCTAACTGTCATAAGGTTTGATTACTCAATTCAAAAGTGGACCATTCGTTCGCAAAAAATGAATCGAAAGGAGATTTTGGTTGTGGTCCTAACTGTAGTAAGGTTTGACCAAGTGGGAATTTTGAGACGATCCTAACTGTAGGAAGGTTTGATCGCTCAATTTGTGGACCTCTCGTTCATGGAACGAATCGAGAGGGGATTTTGGCTTTGGTCCTAACTGTTTAAAGGTTTGACCAAGATGGGAATTTGAGACGATCCTAACTGTTTAAAGGTTTGATCGTTCAATTTGTGGACCTCTCGTTCATGGAACGAATCGAGAGGGGATTTTGGCTTTGGTCCTAACTGTTTAAAGGTTTGACCAAGATGGGAATTTGAGACGATCCTAACTGTTTAAAGGTTTGATCGTTCAATTTGTGGACCTCTCGTTCATGGAACGAATCGAGAGGGGATTTTGGCTTTGGTCCTAACTGTTTAAAGGTTTGACCAAGATGGGAATTTGAGACGATCCTAACTGTTTAAAGGTTTGATCGTTCAATTTGTGGACCTCTCGTTCATGGAACGAATCGAGAGGGGATTTTGGCTTTGGTCCTAACTGTTTAAAGGTTTGACCAAGATGGGAATTTGAGACGATCCTAACTGTTTAAAGGTTTGATCGTTCAATTTGTGGACCTCTCGTTCATGGAACGAATCGAGAGGGGATTTTGGCTTTGGTCCTAACTGTTTAAAGGTTTGACCAAGATGGGAATTTGAGACGATCCTAACTGTTTAAAGGTTTGATCGTTCAATTTGTGGACCTCTCGTTCATGGAACGAATCGAGAGGGGATTTTGGCTTTGGTCCTAACTGTTTAAAGGTTTGACCAAGATGGGAATTTGAGACGATCCTAACTGTTTAAAGGTTTGATCGTTCAATTTGTGGACCTCTCGTTCATGGAACGAATCGAGAGGGGATTTTGGCTTTGGTCCTAACTGTTTAAAGGTTTGACCAAGATGGGAATTTGAGACGATCCTAACTGTTTAAAGGTTTGATCGTTCAATTTGTGGACCTCTCGTTCATGGAACGAATCGAGAGGGGATTTTGGCTTTGGTCCTAACTGTTTAAAGGTTTGACCAAGATGGGAATTTGAGACGATCCTAACTGTTTAAAGGTTTGATCGTTCAATTTGTGGACCTCTCGTTCATGGAACGAATCGAGAGGGGATTTTGGCTTTGGTCCTAACTGTTTAAAGGTTTGACCAAGATGGGAATTTGAGACGATCCTAACTGTTTAAAGGTTTGATCGTTCAATTTGTGGACCTCTCGTTCATGGAACGAATCGAGAGGGGATTTTGGCTTTGGTCCTAACTGTTTAAAGGTTTGACCAAGATGGGAATTTGAGACGATCCTAACTGTTTAAAGGTTTGATCGTTCAATTTGTGGACCTCTCGTTCATGGAACGAATCGAGAGGGGATTTTGGCTTTGGTCCTAACTGTTTAAAGGTTTGACCAAGATGGGAATTTGAGACGATCCTAACTGTTTAAAGGTTTGATCGTTCAATTTGTGGACCTCTCGTTCATGGAACGAATCGAGAGGGGATTTTGGCTTTGGTCCTAACTGTTTAAAGGTTTGACCAAGATGGGAATTTGAGACGATCCTAACTGTTTAAAGGTTTGATCGTTCAATTTGTGGACCTCTCGTTCATGGAACGAATCGAGAGGGGATTTTGGCTTTGGTCCTAACTGTTTAAAGGTTTGACCAAGATGGGAATTTGAGACGATCCTAACTGTTTAAAGGTTTGATCGTTCAATTTGTGGACCTCTCGTTCATGGAACGAATCGAGAGGGGATTTTGGCTTTGGTCCTAACTGTTTAAAGGTTTGACCAAGATGGGAATTTGAGACGATCCTAACTGTTTAAAGGTTTGATCGTTCAATTTGTGGACCTCTCGTTCATGGAACGAATCGAGAGGGGATTTTGGCTTTGGTCCTAACTGTTTAAAGGTTTGACCAAGATGGGAATTTGAGACGATCCTAACTGTTTAAAGGTTTGATCGTTCAATTTGTGGACCTCTCGTTCATGGAACGAATCGAGAGGGGATTTTGGCTTTGGTCCTAACTGTTTAAAGGTTTGACCAAGATGGGAATTTGAGACGATCCTAACTGTTTAAAGGTTTGATCGTTCAATTTGTGGACCTCTCGTTCATGGAACGAATCGAGAGGGGATTTTGGCTTTGGTCCTAACTGTTTAAAGGTTTGACCAAGATGGGAATTTGAGACGATCCTAACTGTTTAAAGGTTTGATCGTTCAATTTGTGGACCTCTCGTTCATGGAACGAATCGAGAGGGGATTTTGGCTTTGGTCCTAACTGTTTAAAGGTTTGACCAAGATGGGAATTTGAGACGATCCTAACTGTTTAAAGGTTTGATCGTTCAATTTGTGGACCTCTCGTTCATGGAACGAATCGAGAGGGGATTTTGGCTTTGGTCCTAACTGTTTAAAGGTTTGACCAAGATGGGAATTTGAGACGATCCTAACTGTTTAAAGGTTTGATCGTTCAATTTGTGGACCTCTCGTTCATGGAACGAATCGAGAGGGGATTTTGGCTTTGGTCCTAACTGTTTAAAGGTTTGACCAAGATGGGAATTTGAGACGATCCTAACTGTTTAAAGGTTTGATCGTTCAATTTGTGGACCTCTCGTTCATGGAACGAATCGAGAGGGGATTTTGGCTTTGGTCCTAACTGTTTAAAGGTTTGACCAAGATGGGAATTTGAGACGATCCTAACTGTTTAAAGGTTTGATCGTTCAATTTGTGGACCTCTCGTTCATGGAACGAATCGAGAGGGGATTTTGGCTTTGGTCCTAACTGTTTAAAGGTTTGACCAAGATGGGAATTTGAGACGATCCTAACTGTTTAAAGGTTTGATCGTTCAATTTGTGGACCTCTCGTTCATGGAACGAATCGAGAGGGGATTTTGGCTTTGGTCCTAACTGTTTAAAGGTTTGACCAAGATGGGAATTTGAGACGATCCTAACTGTTTAAAGGTTTGATCGTTCAATTTGTGGACCTCTCGTTCATGGAACGAATCGAGAGGGGATTTTGGCTTTGGTCCTAACTGTTTAAAGGTTTGACCAAGATGGGAATTTGAGACGATCCTAACTGTTTAAAGGTTTGATCGTTCAATTTGTGGACCTCTCGTTCATGGAACGAATCGAGAGGGGATTTTGGCTTTGGTCCTAACTGTTTAAAGGTTTGACCAAGATGGGAATTTGAGACGATCCTAACTGTTTAAAGGTTTGATCGTTCAATTTGTGGACCTCTCGTTCATGGAACGAATCGAGAGGGGATTTTGGCTTTGGTCCTAACTGTTTAAAGGTTTGACCAAGATGGGAATTTGAGACGATCCTAACTGTTTAAAGGTTTGATCGTTCAATTTGTGGACCTCTCGTTCATGGAACGAATCGAGAGGGGATTTTGGCTTTGGTCCTAACTGTTTAAAGGTTTGACCAAGATGGGAATTTGAGACGATCCTAACTGTTTAAAGGTTTGATCGTTCAATTTGTGGACCTCTCGTTCATGGAACGAATCGAGAGGGGATTTTGGCTTTGGTCCTAACTGTTTAAAGGTTTGACCAAGATGGGAATTTGAGACGATCCTAACTGTTTAAAGGTTTGATCGTTCAATTTGTGGACCTCTCGTTCATGGAACGAATCGAGAGGGGATTTTGGCTTTGGTCCTAACTGTTTAAAGGTTTGACCAAGATGGGAATTTGAGACGATCCTAACTGTTTAAAGGTTTGATCGTTCAATTTGTGGACCTCTCGTTCATGGAACGAATCGAGAGGGGATTTTGGCTTTGGTCCTAACTGTTTAAAGGTTTGACCAAGATGGGAATTTGAGACGATCCTAACTGTTTAAAGGTTTGATCGTTCAATTTGTGGACCTCTCGTTCATGGAACGAATCGAGAGGGGATTTTGGCTTTGGTCCTAACTGTTTAAAGGTTTGACCAAGATGGGAATTTGAGACGATCCTAACTGTTTAAAGGTTTGATCGTTCAATTTGTGGACCTCTCGTTCATGGAACGAATCGAGAGGGGATTTTGGCTTTGGTCCTAACTGTTTAAAGGTTTGACCAAGATGGGAATTTGAGACGATCCTAACTGTTTAAAGGTTTGATCGTTCAATTTGTGGACCTCTCGTTCATGGAACGAATCGAGAGGGGATTTTGGCTTTGGTCCTAACTGTTTAAAGGTTTGACCAAGATGGGAATTTGAGACGATCCTAACTGTTTAAAGGTTTGATCGTTCAATTTGTGGACCTCTCGTTCATGGAACGAATCGAGAGGGGATTTTGGCTTTGGTCCTAACTGTTTAAAGGTTTGACCAAGATGGGAATTTGAGACGATCCTAACTGTTTAAAGGTTTGATCGTTCAATTTGTGGACCTCTCGTTCATGGAACGAATCGAGAGGGGATTTTGGCTTTGGTCCTAACTGTTTAAAGGTTTGACCAAGATGGGAATTTGAGACGATCCTAACTGTTTAAAGGTTTGATCGTTCAATTTGTGGACCTCTCGTTCATGGAACGAATCGAGAGGGGATTTTGGCTTTGGTCCTAACTGTTTAAAGGTTTGACCAAGATGGGAATTTGAGACGATCCTAACTGTTTAAAGGTTTGATCGTTCAATTTGTGGACCTCTCGTTCATGGAACGAATCGAGAGGGGATTTTGGCTTTGGTCCTAACTGTTTAAAGGTTTGACCAAGATGGGAATTTGAGACGATCCTAACTGTTTAAAGGTTTGATCGTTCAATTTGTGGACCTCTCGTTCATGGAACGAATCGAGAGGGGATTTTGGCTTTGGTCCTAACTGTTTAAAGGTTTGACCAAGATGGGAATTTGAGACGATCCTAACTGTTTAAAGGTTTGATCGTTCAATTTGTGGACCTCTCGTTCATGGAACGAATCGAGAGGGGATTTTGGCTTTGGTCCTAACTGTTTAAAGGTTTGACCAAGATGGGAATTTGAGACGATCCTAACTGTTTAAAGGTTTGATCGTTCAATTTGTGGACCTCTCGTTCATGGAACGAATCGAGAGGGGATTTTGGCTTTGGTCCTAACTGTTTAAAGGTTTGACCAAGATGGGAATTTGAGACGATCCTAACTGTTTAAAGGTTTGATCGTTCAATTTGTGGACCTCTCGTTCATGGAACGAATCGAGAGGGGATTTTGGCTTTGGTCCTAACTGTTTAAAGGTTTGACCAAGATGGGAATTTGAGACGATCCTAACTGTTTAAAGGTTTGATCGTTCAATTTGTGGACCTCTCGTTCATGGAACGAATCGAGAGGGGATTTTGGCTTTGGTCCTAACTGTTTAAAGGTTTGACCAAGATGGGAATTTGAGACGATCCTAACTGTTTAAAGGTTTGATCGTTCAATTTGTGGACCTCTCGTTCATGGAACGAATCGAGAGGGGATTTTGGCTTTGGTCCTAACTGTTTAAAGGTTTGACCAAGATGGGAATTTGAGACGATCCTAACTGTTTAAAGGTTTGATCGTTCAATTTGTGGACCTCTCGTTCATGGAACGAATCGAGAGGGGATTTTGGCTTTGGTCCTAACTGTTTAAAGGTTTGACCAAGATGGGAATTTGAGACGATCCTAACTGTTTAAAGGTTTGATCGTTCAATTTGTGGACCTCTCGTTCATGGAACGAATCGAGAGGGGATTTTGGCTTTGGTCCTAACTGTTTAAAGGTTTGACCAAGATGGGAATTTGAGACGATCCTAACTGTTTAAAGGTTTGATCGTTCAATTTGTGGACCTCTCGTTCATGGAACGAATCGAGAGGGGATTTTGGCTTTGGTCCTAACTGTTTAAAGGTTTGACCAAGATGGGAATTTGAGACGATCCTAACTGTTTAAAGGTTTGATCGTTCAATTTGTGGACCTCTCGTTCATGGAACGAATCGAGAGGGGATTTTGGCTTTGGTCCTAACTGTTTAAAGGTTTGACCAAGATGGGAATTTGAGACGATCCTAACTGTTTAAAGGTTTGATCGTTCAATTTGTGGACCTCTCGTTCATGGAACGAATCGAGAGGGGATTTTGGCTTTGGTCCTAACTGTTTAAAGGTTTGACCAAGATGGGAATTTGAGACGATCCTAACTGTTTAAAGGTTTGATCGTTCAATTTGTGGACCTCTCGTTCATGGAACGAATCGAGAGGGGATTTTGGCTTTGGTCCTAACTGTTTAAAGGTTTGACCAAGATGGGAATTTGAGACGATCCTAACTGTTTAAAGGTTTGATCGTTCAATTTGTGGACCTCTCGTTCATGGAACGAATCGAGAGGGGATTTTGGCTTTGGTCCTAACTGTTTAAAGGTTTGACCAAGATGGGAATTTGAGACGATCCTAACTGTTTAAAGGTTTGATCGTTCAATTTGTGGACCTCTCGTTCATGGAACGAATCGAGAGGGGATTTTGGCTTTGGTCCTAACTGTTTAAAGGTTTGACCAAGATGGGAATTTGAGACGATCCTAACTGTTTAAAGGTTTGATCGTTCAATTTGTGGACCTCTCGTTCATGGAACGAATCGAGAGGGGATTTTGGCTTTGGTCCTAACTGTTTAAAGGTTTGACCAAGATGGGAATTTGAGACGATCCTAACTGTTTAAAGGTTTGATCGTTCAATTTGTGGACCTCTCGTTCATGGAACGAATCGAGAGGGGATTTTGGCTTTGGTCCTAACTGTTTAAAGGTTTGACCAAGATGGGAATTTGAGACGATCCTAACTGTTTAAAGGTTTGATCGTTCAATTTGTGGACCTCTCGTTCATGGAACGAATCGAGAGGGGATTTTGGCTTTGGTCCTAACTGTTTAAAGGTTTGACCAAGATGGGAATTTGAGACGATCCTAACTGTTTAAAGGTTTGATCGTTCAATTTGTGGACCTCTCGTTCATGGAACGAATCGAGAGGGGATTTTGGCTTTGGTCCTAACTGTTTAAAGGTTTGACCAAGATGGGAATTTGAGACGATCCTAACTGTTTAAAGGTTTGATCGTTCAATTTGTGGACCTCTCGTTCATGGAACGAATCGAGAGGGGATTTTGGCTTTGGTCCTAACTGTTTAAAGGTTTGACCAAGATGGGAATTTGAGACGATCCTAACTGTTTAAAGGTTTGATCGTTCAATTTGTGGACCTCTCGTTCATGGAACGAATCGAGAGGGGATTTTGGCTTTGGTCCTAACTGTTTAAAGGTTTGACCAAGATGGGAATTTGAGACGATCCTAACTGTTTAAAGGTTTGATCGTTCAATTTGTGGACCTCTCGTTCATGGAACGAATCGAGAGGGGATTTTGGCTTTGGTCCTAACTGTTTAAAGGTTTGACCAAGATGGGAATTTGAGACGATCCTAACTGTTTAAAGGTTTGATCGTTCAATTTGTGGACCTCTCGTTCATGGAACGAATCGAGAGGGGATTTTGGCTTTGGTCCTAACTGTTTAAAGGTTTGACCAAGATGGGAATTTGAGACGATCCTAACTGTTTAAAGGTTTGATCGTTCAATTTGTGGACCTCTCGTTCATGGAACGAATCGAGAGGGGATTTTGGCTTTGGTCCTAACTGTTTAAAGGTTTGACCAAGATGGGAATTTGAGACGATCCTAACTGTTTAAAGGTTTGATCGTTCAATTTGTGGACCTCTCGTTCATGGAACGAATCGAGAGGGGATTTTGGCTTTGGTCCTAACTGTTTAAAGGTTTGACCAAGATGGGAATTTGAGACGATCCTAACTGTTTAAAGGTTTGATCGTTCAATTTGTGGACCTCTCGTTCATGGAACGAATCGAGAGGGGATTTTGGCTTTGGTCCTAACTGTTTAAAGGTTTGACCAAGATGGGAATTTGAGACGATCCTAACTGTTTAAAGGTTTGATCGTTCAATTTGTGGACCTCTCGTTCATGGAACGAATCGAGAGGGGATTTTGGCTTTGGTCCTAACTGTTTAAAGGTTTGACCAAGATGGGAATTTGAGACGATCCTAACTGTTTAAAGGTTTGATCGTTCAATTTGTGGACCTCTCGTTCATGGAACGAATCGAGAGGGGATTTTGGCTTTGGTCCTAACTGTTTAAAGGTTTGACCAAGATGGGAATTTGAGACGATCCTAACTGTTTAAAGGTTTGATCGTTCAATTTGTGGACCTCTCGTTCATGGAACGAATCGAGAGGGGATTTTGGCTTTGGTCCTAACTGTTTAAAGGTTTGACCAAGATGGGAATTTGAGACGATCCTAACTGTTTAAAGGTTTGATCGTTCAATTTGTGGACCTCTCGTTCATGGAACGAATCGAGAGGGGATTTTGGCTTTGGTCCTAACTGTTTAAAGGTTTGACCAAGATGGGAATTTGAGACGATCCTAACTGTTTAAAGGTTTGATCGTTCAATTTGTGGACCTCTCGTTCATGGAACGAATCGAGAGGGGATTTTGGCTTTGGTCCTAACTGTTTAAAGGTTTGACCAAGATGGGAATTTGAGACGATCCTAACTGTTTAAAGGTTTGATCGTTCAATTTGTGGACCTCTCGTTCATGGAACGAATCGAGAGGGGATTTTGGCTTTGGTCCTAACTGTTTAAAGGTTTGACCAAGATGGGAATTTGAGACGATCCTAACTGTTTAAAGGTTTGATCGTTCAATTTGTGGACCTCTCGTTCATGGAACGAATCGAGAGGGGATTTTGGCTTTGGTCCTAACTGTTTAAAGGTTTGACCAAGATGGGAATTTGAGACGATCCTAACTGTTTAAAGGTTTGATCGTTCAATTTGTGGACCTCTCGTTCATGGAACGAATCGAGAGGGGATTTTGGCTTTGGTCCTAACTGTTTAAAGGTTTGACCAAGATGGGAATTTGAGACGATCCTAACTGTTTAAAGGTTTGATCGTTCAATTTGTGGACCTCTCGTTCATGGAACGAATCGAGAGGGGATTTTGGCTTTGGTCCTAACTGTTTAAAGGTTTGACCAAGATGGGAATTTGAGACGATCCTAACTGTTTAAAGGTTTGATCGTTCAATTTGTGGACCTCTCGTTCATGGAACGAATCGAGAGGGGATTTTGGCTTTGGTCCTAACTGTTTAAAGGTTTGACCAAGATGGGAATTTGAGACGATCCTAACTGTTTAAAGGTTTGATCGTTCAATTTGTGGACCTCTCGTTCATGGAACGAATCGAGAGGGGATTTTGGCTTTGGTCCTAACTGTTTAAAGGTTTGACCAAGATGGGAATTTGAGACGATCCTAACTGTTTAAAGGTTTGATCGTTCAATTTGTGGACCTCTCGTTCATGGAACGAATCGAGAGGGGATTTTGGCTTTGGTCCTAACTGTTTAAAGGTTTGACCAAGATGGGAATTTGAGACGATCCTAACTGTTTAAAGGTTTGATCGTTCAATTTGTGGACCTCTCGTTCATGGAACGAATCGAGAGGGGATTTTGGCTTTGGTCCTAACTGTTTAAAGGTTTGACCAAGATGGGAATTTGAGACGATCCTAACTGTTTAAAGGTTTGATCGTTCAATTTGTGGACCTCTCGTTCATGGAACGAATCGAGAGGGGATTTTGGCTTTGGTCCTAACTGTTTAAAGGTTTGACCAAGATGGGAATTTGAGACGATCCTAACTGTTTAAAGGTTTGATCGTTCAATTTGTGGACCTCTCGTTCATGGAACGAATCGAGAGGGGATTTTGGCTTTGGTCCTAACTGTTTAAAGGTTTGACCAAGATGGGAATTTGAGACGATCCTAACTGTTTAAAGGTTTGATCGTTCAATTTGTGGACCTCTCGTTCATGGAACGAATCGAGAGGGGATTTTGGCTTTGGTCCTAACTGTTTAAAGGTTTGACCAAGATGGGAATTTGAGACGATCCTAACTGTTTAAAGGTTTGATCGTTCAATTTGTGGACCTCTCGTTCATGGAACGAATCGAGAGGGGATTTTGGCTTTGGTCCTAACTGTTTAAAGGTTTGACCAAGATGGGAATTTGAGACGATCCTAACTGTTTAAAGGTTTGATCGTTCAATTTGTGGACCTCTCGTTCATGGAACGAATCGAGAGGGGATTTTGGCTTTGGTCCTAACTGTTTAAAGGTTTGACCAAGATGGGAATTTGAGACGATCCTAACTGTTTAAAGGTTTGATCGTTCAATTTGTGGACCTCTCGTTCATGGAACGAATCGAGAGGGGATTTTGGCTTTGGTCCTAACTGTTTAAAGGTTTGACCAAGATGGGAATTTGAGACGATCCTAACTGTTTAAAGGTTTGATCGTTCAATTTGTGGACCTCTCGTTCATGGAACGAATCGAGAGGGGATTTTGGCTTTGGTCCTAACTGTTTAAAGGTTTGACCAAGATGGGAATTTGAGACGATCCTAACTGTTTAAAGGTTTGATCGTTCAATTTGTGGACCTCTCGTTCATGGAACGAATCGAGAGGGGATTTTGGCTTTGGTCCTAACTGTTTAAAGGTTTGACCAAGATGGGAATTTGAGACGATCCTAACTGTTTAAAGGTTTGATCGTTCAATTTGTGGACCTCTCGTTCATGGAACGAATCGAGAGGGGATTTTGGCTTTGGTCCTAACTGTTTAAAGGTTTGACCAAGATGGGAATTTGAGACGATCCTAACTGTTTAAAGGTTTGATCGTTCAATTTGTGGACCTCTCGTTCATGGAACGAATCGAGAGGGGATTTTGGCTTTGGTCCTAACTGTTTAAAGGTTTGACCAAGATGGGAATTTGAGACGATCCTAACTGTTTAAAGGTTTGATCGTTCAATTTGTGGACCTCTCGTTCATGGAACGAATCGAGAGGGGATTTTGGCTTTGGTCCTAACTGTTTAAAGGTTTGACCAAGATGGGAATTTGAGACGATCCTAACTGTTTAAAGGTTTGATCGTTCAATTTGTGGACCTCTCGTTCATGGAACGAATCGAGAGGGGATTTTGGCTTTGGTCCTAACTGTTTAAAGGTTTGACCAAGATGGGAATTTGAGACGATCCTAACTGTTTAAAGGTTTGATCGTTCAATTTGTGGACCTCTCGTTCATGGAACGAATCGAGAGGGGATTTTGGCTTTGGTCCTAACTGTTTAAAGGTTTGACCAAGATGGGAATTTGAGACGATCCTAACTGTTTAAAGGTTTGATCGTTCAATTTGTGGACCTCTCGTTCATGGAACGAATCGAGAGGGGATTTTGGCTTTGGTCCTAACTGTTTAAAGGTTTGACCAAGATGGGAATTTGAGACGATCCTAACTGTTTAAAGGTTTGATCGTTCAATTTGTGGACCTCTCGTTCATGGAACGAATCGAGAGGGGATTTTGGCTTTGGTCCTAACTGTTTAAAGGTTTGACCAAGATGGGAATTTGAGACGATCCTAACTGTTTAAAGGTTTGATCGTTCAATTTGTGGACCTCTCGTTCATGGAACGAATCGAGAGGGGATTTTGGCTTTGGTCCTAACTGTTTAAAGGTTTGACCAAGATGGGAATTTGAGACGATCCTAACTGTTTAAAGGTTTGATCGTTCAATTTGTGGACCTCTCGTTCATGGAACGAATCGAGAGGGGATTTTGGCTTTGGTCCTAACTGTTTAAAGGTTTGACCAAGATGGGAATTTGAGACGATCCTAACTGTTTAAAGGTTTGATCGTTCAATTTGTGGACCTCTCGTTCATGGAACGAATCGAGAGGGGATTTTGGCTTTGGTCCTAACTGTTTAAAGGTTTGACCAAGATGGGAATTTGAGACGATCCTAACTGTTTAAAGGTTTGATCGTTCAATTTGTGGACCTCTCGTTCATGGAACGAATCGAGAGGGGATTTTGGCTTTGGTCCTAACTGTTTAAAGGTTTGACCAAGATGGGAATTTGAGACGATCCTAACTGTTTAAAGGTTTGATCGTTCAATTTGTGGACCTCTCGTTCATGGAACGAATCGAGAGGGGATTTTGGCTTTGGTCCTAACTGTTTAAAGGTTTGACCAAGATGGGAATTTGAGACGATCCTAACTGTTTAAAGGTTTGATCGTTCAATTTGTGGACCTCTCGTTCATGGAACGAATCGAGAGGGGATTTTGGCTTTGGTCCTAACTGTTTAAAGGTTTGACCAAGATGGGAATTTGAGACGATCCTAACTGTTTAAAGGTTTGATCGTTCAATTTGTGGACCTCTCGTTCATGGAACGAATCGAGAGGGGATTTTGGCTTTGGTCCTAACTGTTTAAAGGTTTGACCAAGATGGGAATTTGAGACGATCCTAACTGTTTAAAGGTTTGATCGTTCAATTTGTGGACCTCTCGTTCATGGAACGAATCGAGAGGGGATTTTGGCTTTGGTCCTAACTGTTTAAAGGTTTGACCAAGATGGGAATTTGAGACGATCCTAACTGTTTAAAGGTTTGATCGTTCAATTTGTGGACCTCTCGTTCATGGAACGAATCGAGAGGGGATTTTGGCTTTGGTCCTAACTGTTTAAAGGTTTGACCAAGATGGGAATTTGAGACGATCCTAACTGTTTAAAGGTTTGATCGTTCAATTTGTGGACCTCTCGTTCATGGAACGAATCGAGAGGGGATTTTGGCTTTGGTCCTAACTGTTTAAAGGTTTGACCAAGATGGGAATTTGAGACGATCCTAACTGTTTAAAGGTTTGATCGTTCAATTTGTGGACCTCTCGTTCATGGAACGAATCGAGAGGGGATTTTGGCTTTGGTCCTAACTGTTTAAAGGTTTGACCAAGATGGGAATTTGAGACGATCCTAACTGTTTAAAGGTTTGATCGTTCAATTTGTGGACCTCTCGTTCATGGAACGAATCGAGAGGGGATTTTGGCTTTGGTCCTAACTGTTTAAAGGTTTGACCAAGATGGGAATTTGAGACGATCCTAACTGTTTAAAGGTTTGATCGTTCAATTTGTGGACCTCTCGTTCATGGAACGAATCGAGAGGGGATTTTGGCTTTGGTCCTAACTGTTTAAAGGTTTGACCAAGATGGGAATTTGAGACGATCCTAACTGTTTAAAGGTTTGATCGTTCAATTTGTGGACCTCTCGTTCATGGAACGAATCGAGAGGGGATTTTGGCTTTGGTCCTAACTGTTTAAAGGTTTGACCAAGATGGGAATTTGAGACGATCCTAACTGTTTAAAGGTTTGATCGTTCAATTTGTGGACCTCTCGTTCATGGAACGAATCGAGAGGGGATTTTGGCTTTGGTCCTAACTGTTTAAAGGTTTGACCAAGATGGGAATTTGAGACGATCCTAACTGTTTAAAGGTTTGATCGTTCAATTTGTGGACCTCTCGTTCATGGAACGAATCGAGAGGGGATTTTGGCTTTGGTCCTAACTGTTTAAAGGTTTGACCAAGATGGGAATTTGAGACGATCCTAACTGTTTAAAGGTTTGATCGTTCAATTTGTGGACCTCTCGTTCATGGAACGAATCGAGAGGGGATTTTGGCTTTGGTCCTAACTGTTTAAAGGTTTGACCAAGATGGGAATTTGAGACGATCCTAACTGTTTAAAGGTTTGATCGTTCAATTTGTGGACCTCTCGTTCATGGAACGAATCGAGAGGGGATTTTGGCTTTGGTCCTAACTGTTTAAAGGTTTGACCAAGATGGGAATTTGAGACGATCCTAACTGTTTAAAGGTTTGATCGTTCAATTTGTGGACCTCTCGTTCATGGAACGAATCGAGAGGGGATTTTGGCTTTGGTCCTAACTGTTTAAAGGTTTGACCAAGATGGGAATTTGAGACGATCCTAACTGTTTAAAGGTTTGATCGTTCAATTTGTGGACCTCTCGTTCATGGAACGAATCGAGAGGGGATTTTGGCTTTGGTCCTAACTGTTTAAAGGTTTGACCAAGATGGGAATTTGAGACGATCCTAACTGTTTAAAGGTTTGATCGTTCAATTTGTGGACCTCTCGTTCATGGAACGAATCGAGAGGGGATTTTGGCTTTGGTCCTAACTGTTTAAAGGTTTGACCAAGATGGGAATTTGAGACGATCCTAACTGTTTAAAGGTTTGATCGTTCAATTTGTGGACCTCTCGTTCATGGAACGAATCGAGAGGGGATTTTGGCTTTGGTCCTAACTGTTTAAAGGTTTGACCAAGATGGGAATTTGAGACGATCCTAACTGTTTAAAGGTTTGATCGTTCAATTTGTGGACCTCTCGTTCATGGAACGAATCGAGAGGGGATTTTGGCTTTGGTCCTAACTGTTTAAAGGTTTGACCAAGATGGGAATTTGAGACGATCCTAACTGTTTAAAGGTTTGATCGTTCAATTTGTGGACCTCTCGTTCATGGAACGAATCGAGAGGGGATTTTGGCTTTGGTCCTAACTGTTTAAAGGTTTGACCAAGATGGGAATTTGAGACGATCCTAACTGTTTAAAGGTTTGATCGTTCAATTTGTGGACCTCTCGTTCATGGAACGAATCGAGAGGGGATTTTGGCTTTGGTCCTAACTGTTTAAAGGTTTGACCAAGATGGGAATTTGAGACGATCCTAACTGTTTAAAGGTTTGATCGTTCAATTTGTGGACCTCTCGTTCATGGAACGAATCGAGAGGGGATTTTGGCTTTGGTCCTAACTGTTTAAAGGTTTGACCAAGATGGGAATTTGAGACGATCCTAACTGTTTAAAGGTTTGATCGTTCAATTTGTGGACCTCTCGTTCATGGAACGAATCGAGAGGGGATTTTGGCTTTGGTCCTAACTGTTTAAAGGTTTGACCAAGATGGGAATTTGAGACGATCCTAACTGTTTAAAGGTTTGATCGTTCAATTTGTGGACCTCTCGTTCATGGAACGAATCGAGAGGGGATTTTGGCTTTGGTCCTAACTGTTTAAAGGTTTGACCAAGATGGGAATTTGAGACGATCCTAACTGTTTAAAGGTTTGATCGTTCAATTTGTGGACCTCTCGTTCATGGAACGAATCGAGAGGGGATTTTGGCTTTGGTCCTAACTGTTTAAAGGTTTGACCAAGATGGGAATTTGAGACGATCCTAACTGTTTAAAGGTTTGATCGTTCAATTTGTGGACCTCTCGTTCATGGAACGAATCGAGAGGGGATTTTGGCTTTGGTCCTAACTGTTTAAAGGTTTGACCAAGATGGGAATTTGAGACGATCCTAACTGTTTAAAGGTTTGATCGTTCAATTTGTGGACCTCTCGTTCATGGAACGAATCGAGAGGGGATTTTGGCTTTGGTCCTAACTGTTTAAAGGTTTGACCAAGATGGGAATTTGAGACGATCCTAACTGTTTAAAGGTTTGATCGTTCAATTTGTGGACCTCTCGTTCATGGAACGAATCGAGAGGGGATTTTGGCTTTGGTCCTAACTGTTTAAAGGTTTGACCAAGATGGGAATTTGAGACGATCCTAACTGTTTAAAGGTTTGATCGTTCAATTTGTGGACCTCTCGTTCATGGAACGAATCGAGAGGGGATTTTGGCTTTGGTCCTAACTGTTTAAAGGTTTGACCAAGATGGGAATTTGAGACGATCCTAACTGTTTAAAGGTTTGATCGTTCAATTTGTGGACCTCTCGTTCATGGAACGAATCGAGAGGGGATTTTGGCTTTGGTCCTAACTGTTTAAAGGTTTGACCAAGATGGGAATTTGAGACGATCCTAACTGTTTAAAGGTTTGATCGTTCAATTTGTGGACCTCTCGTTCATGGAACGAATCGAGAGGGGATTTTGGCTTTGGTCCTAACTGTTTAAAGGTTTGACCAAGATGGGAATTTGAGACGATCCTAACTGTTTAAAGGTTTGATCGTTCAATTTGTGGACCTCTCGTTCATGGAACGAATCGAGAGGGGATTTTGGCTTTGGTCCTAACTGTTTAAAGGTTTGACCAAGATGGGAATTTGAGACGATCCTAACTGTTTAAAGGTTTGATCGTTCAATTTGTGGACCTCTCGTTCATGGAACGAATCGAGAGGGGATTTTGGCTTTGGTCCTAACTGTTTAAAGGTTTGACCAAGATGGGAATTTGAGACGATCCTAACTGTTTAAAGGTTTGATCGTTCAATTTGTGGACCTCTCGTTCATGGAACGAATCGAGAGGGGATTTTGGCTTTGGTCCTAACTGTTTAAAGGTTTGACCAAGATGGGAATTTGAGACGATCCTAACTGTTTAAAGGTTTGATCGTTCAATTTGTGGACCTCTCGTTCATGGAACGAATCGAGAGGGGATTTTGGCTTTGGTCCTAACTGTTTAAAGGTTTGACCAAGATGGGAATTTGAGACGATCCTAACTGTTTAAAGGTTTGATCGTTCAATTTGTGGACCTCTCGTTCATGGAACGAATCGAGAGGGGATTTTGGCTTTGGTCCTAACTGTTTAAAGGTTTGACCAAGATGGGAATTTGAGACGATCCTAACTGTTTAAAGGTTTGATCGTTCAATTTGTGGACCTCTCGTTCATGGAACGAATCGAGAGGGGATTTTGGCTTTGGTCCTAACTGTTTAAAGGTTTGACCAAGATGGGAATTTGAGACGATCCTAACTGTTTAAAGGTTTGATCGTTCAATTTGTGGACCTCTCGTTCATGGAACGAATCGAGAGGGGATTTTGGCTTTGGTCCTAACTGTTTAAAGGTTTGACCAAGATGGGAATTTGAGACGATCCTAACTGTTTAAAGGTTTGATCGTTCAATTTGTGGACCTCTCGTTCATGGAACGAATCGAGAGGGGATTTTGGCTTTGGTCCTAACTGTTTAAAGGTTTGACCAAGATGGGAATTTGAGACGATCCTAACTGTTTAAAGGTTTGATCGTTCAATTTGTGGACCTCTCGTTCATGGAACGAATCGAGAGGGGATTTTGGCTTTGGTCCTAACTGTTTAAAGGTTTGACCAAGATGGGAATTTGAGACGATCCTAACTGTTTAAAGGTTTGATCGTTCAATTTGTGGACCTCTCGTTCATGGAACGAATCGAGAGGGGATTTTGGCTTTGGTCCTAACTGTTTAAAGGTTTGACCAAGATGGGAATTTGAGACGATCCTAACTGTTTAAAGGTTTGATCGTTCAATTTGTGGACCTCTCGTTCATGGAACGAATCGAGAGGGGATTTTGGCTTTGGTCCTAACTGTTTAAAGGTTTGACCAAGATGGGAATTTGAGACGATCCTAACTGTTTAAAGGTTTGATCGTTCAATTTGTGGACCTCTCGTTCATGGAACGAATCGAGAGGGGATTTTGGCTTTGGTCCTAACTGTTTAAAGGTTTGACCAAGATGGGAATTTGAGACGATCCTAACTGTTTAAAGGTTTGATCGTTCAATTTGTGGACCTCTCGTTCATGGAACGAATCGAGAGGGGATTTTGGCTTTGGTCCTAACTGTTTAAAGGTTTGACCAAGATGGGAATTTGAGACGATCCTAACTGTTTAAAGGTTTGATCGTTCAATTTGTGGACCTCTCGTTCATGGAACGAATCGAGAGGGGATTTTGGCTTTGGTCCTAACTGTTTAAAGGTTTGACCAAGATGGGAATTTGAGACGATCCTAACTGTTTAAAGGTTTGATCGTTCAATTTGTGGACCTCTCGTTCATGGAACGAATCGAGAGGGGATTTTGGCTTTGGTCCTAACTGTTTAAAGGTTTGACCAAGATGGGAATTTGAGACGATCCTAACTGTTTAAAGGTTTGATCGTTCAATTTGTGGACCTCTCGTTCATGGAACGAATCGAGAGGGGATTTTGGCTTTGGTCCTAACTGTTTAAAGGTTTGACCAAGATGGGAATTTGAGACGATCCTAACTGTTTAAAGGTTTGATCGTTCAATTTGTGGACCTCTCGTTCATGGAACGAATCGAGAGGGGATTTTGGCTTTGGTCCTAACTGTTTAAAGGTTTGACCAAGATGGGAATTTGAGACGATCCTAACTGTTTAAAGGTTTGATCGTTCAATTTGTGGACCTCTCGTTCATGGAACGAATCGAGAGGGGATTTTGGCTTTGGTCCTAACTGTTTAAAGGTTTGACCAAGATGGGAATTTGAGACGATCCTAACTGTTTAAAGGTTTGATCGTTCAATTTGTGGACCTCTCGTTCATGGAACGAATCGAGAGGGGATTTTGGCTTTGGTCCTAACTGTTTAAAGGTTTGACCAAGATGGGAATTTGAGACGATCCTAACTGTTTAAAGGTTTGATCGTTCAATTTGTGGACCTCTCGTTCATGGAACGAATCGAGAGGGGATTTTGGCTTTGGTCCTAACTGTTTAAAGGTTTGACCAAGATGGGAATTTGAGACGATCCTAACTGTTTAAAGGTTTGATCGTTCAATTTGTGGACCTCTCGTTCATGGAACGAATCGAGAGGGGATTTTGGCTTTGGTCCTAACTGTTTAAAGGTTTGACCAAGATGGGAATTTGAGACGATCCTAACTGTTTAAAGGTTTGATCGTTCAATTTGTGGACCTCTCGTTCATGGAACGAATCGAGAGGGGATTTTGGCTTTGGTCCTAACTGTTTAAAGGTTTGACCAAGATGGGAATTTGAGACGATCCTAACTGTTTAAAGGTTTGATCGTTCAATTTGTGGACCTCTCGTTCATGGAACGAATCGAGAGGGGATTTTGGTGTCTTAACGGGCTCCTGGGATTCGTTCACGGGACCCAAGCGTTCTTTAACTGGAGCTTTGTCTTGATCGTCAGATGAGGGACTGAGGTGATCCGCCATCGTGATCTTGGATATTGACAGGTCAGGACTGTGATTTTGGGTTATCCTCTAGAATATTAAGTGTAATATTCTTTAAGGAACTTCCCGATAAATGAGTTATCCTGAAGGTACTAAGGATAGTACTTTTTCAGGAACTTCCCATTTATTGGCATTAATTGCCTGGCGCCCTCTGGAGTAATTAGGCGATATGCGCCGTTTGAGTAGACTGTGTCTATCACAAACGGCCCCTCCCATTTGGGTTCGAATTTACCTTTCTTCTTGGAAGTGAGGATTATTGGTCGGCGAGCAGCGAGGACCAGATCTCCTTCCTTGAAGCTTCTCTGTCGGACTCTTTTGCTTTGAGGGTTGAGCGAGCCCTTTTGACGAGTGTCCATTCCTCCGTCATGAATTGTGCAGAAACGTGAGTAGTTTGTCGTTGCGTTGAACAAACCACTTGTTGTTTCCTCGACTCTAAGTCCGCATAATAACGAACTCCGTCGGTTTGTTCAAATGCCTTAGCTATTTGGCGAGCACGGCGCTGACGCTGTCTCTGACGAGCTCTCTTCGTCAATGCCAGTGGGCTTTGATTTAATGACTCTTTACTGGGCGAAGAGCCATTATGAGCAGAGAGGTTGTGAGTAGAATCCTCAGCAACAATCAGGTGAGAGTCTTCATTCTGTGCCTTCTTTGGCATGTAGGTCTTCCTTAATTGTGAGATCCTCACTTCTTTAAGCGGAATTGCTTCAGCCCACTTTGAGAAGTAATCTGTGATCGCCAGAATGAATCGATCGCCTTTGACTGAAGGGGGAAAAATAAGACCAACAATGTCCATGCCCCATACTTCGAACGGCCATGACGTGATTGTTTTCAGTGAAAGTTGTTTCCATTGCAGATTCCATTAAAACTTCGATCGTTTACAAAGAATTACAATGAAAATAAAAGAAAATACAACTCTCGAGAAAATAACACAGAAATTGTTTATCAACTCCTGCTTTTGTGGGACTTTGCCTGTGCCGGGAACGCTTTAGTTCGTGGACCACCGATTCGTAGATCGAGAGGTTGTTTAGGGATCTCTCCTTCGTTTATCGAAGTAAAGATTTGAAAACGAATATCTTACTTATCGATGTAAGATGTTTGTTCTTCCAAAGATCAAGTCTGAGCTTAGATCTCTAGGATTCACCAAATGATGCTTGTCAAAGGGTGAAAATTCTCTCTTTCTTTCTCAAAATCACCAAAGACTCAAGTCTCTTCTGCTCCAAAAATGCTCTCTCTCAGTCAATGATGGCCATAGGGGGGTATTTATAGCCTCCTTAGACAATAACTAAAGAAATAGCCGATCAACAACTGCTTCTTTAGGCGCGGCAGTTGATGCTGTCGCGGCTAAAGGGCGCGA
>NW_017973414.1:0-146 GCF_001876935.1 Asparagus officinalis
CCGCGCTGCCGGTTAGTTCTTAACCATTAAAAAGAACACCCGTTCACATATTCAACATTGTGGCAGGTTATTATTACTAACACCGAAATCCATGCCTTACACGCATGGGGAATTTTATCCCGAATCCTAAGTAGGGATAAGTCAAC
>NW_017973414.1:19501-21398 GCF_001876935.1 Asparagus officinalis
AACTTCTTTGACGACGACACCGAGATATCTATCGGAGCATTACTCGACGAGAAACAAAAGGACGGGGAGTTAGTCGACACCTTCGTCAAAAGGTTCTGGAACAAAGCGATGAATTGCCGGGACCCGATCACCGAGGAATTCATTCTCCAGACCTGCCATAATAATCTGTCCTTAGACGTATTGGAAGCAATAGGGACAGCACCGTCTGACACTTGGAAGGATCTGAAGGGCCGAGGGGAGCAGGCTGAGCGATTCCTTAGAAGGAAGAAGGCCGAGAGGAACCAACCGACGGTTAATCCGCTGAACTCAAACTTCGCCTCTCGTGGTAAGGGCAAGGCACCTGCAGCTGCTGGTGGTGCTAATCAAGCGTCACAACAGCAATCTCAAAGGCAGCAAAAGACTTCGGGTCCGAGACTCCAAAAAGAGTACTCTTTCAAGGACAAGGACGTTCCAGCCATCTTCGAATCCCTCCTTGAAGGTAACAAGATCAAGCTACCACCTATCACAAATCAGGAGGAAGCTGACAACACTACGGACCCAAAGTACTGTGCATACCACAGGAGGGTCATTCATCCAACCAAGGAGTGCTTTGCTCTCAAGAATAGCATCCAAACCTTGGTTGAAGCCGGCGTTATATCGCTCAATTAAGTCAAAACAGGACTCCAAAGAGTATACGAGTATAAACTGTTTCTCAATCCTCCGACCGGTATAAGAGGTTAAACTGCTCCCTGATACTCCAACATGTATATGAGTCTAAACTGTTTCATTTCTTTCACGGGAAGTTCCTGGAGAATTTTTATGTTCTTAAGGATAACCCGTTCAGGTAACTGAGAATAAGGTCTGAACCAGTTCCGCAGGGGAAGCTGGGGGGGGATAATTCGTGTAACGGGAAGTTCCCAAAATAATGATAATATCAAGAAAGCTGGGGGTGGATAATTCGTGTAACGGGAAGTTCCCAAAAAAATGTTAATATTCTTAGGGATAACCCGACCAATATGAACAAAGTGATGAACACTAAATCTCTCACCGATTAGACTAATTGACGGTGGGACCACCAAATTCGATCAAGTTCAATCCAATCAAACTTATGCTATGTTCGTGCACTCAACACTTTCATATTTAGAGTCCGGATATAATAAATCTTGATCTGTCACCTGGTCAAACCTTCCTACAGTTAGGACCACAACCAAAATCCCCCTCTCGATTCCTCCAATGAACGAGAGGTCCACAGATCGAGCGATCAAACCTTCCTACAGTTAGCATCGTCTCAAACCTCCCAATTGGTAAAACCTACAGTTAGGATCGTCTCAAATCTCCCGATTGGTCAAACCTTCTTACAGTTAGGACCACAGTCAAAATCCCCTCTCGATTCCCCTGATGAACGAGAGGTCCACAAATCGAGCGATCAAACCTTCCTACAGTTAGGATCGTCTTAAACCCGCCATTGGTCAAACCTTCTTACAGTTAGGACCACAGTCAAAATCCCCTCTCGATTCCTCCAATGAACGAGAGGTCCACTTTCAAATCGAGTGATCAAACCTTCCTACAGTTAGGGTCACCTCAAACTCCTGTTTGGCCAAACCTTCCTACAGTTAGGGTCAAAACCATAATTCACTCTCGATAAACGAGAAATTCATCTTTGGTTCGGTAATCAAACCTTCCGACAGTTTGGGTTATCTGAATCTTTTCGATTCTTGGAGTGGAGATCCCACTCTCAGTTTTACCTTTCCGGATTCTGGGGGTGGAGATCCCAACTCGAGTTTCCTTTCCATCTAAAGATAGAATATAAAATTTTTCTTCTTCAGTGTCGGGAGATAGGGTATAAAAGTCTTCCTCTTCCATTTCGGGTTCGTCTTTGCCCCAAGAGAAGACACCACCTTTTTCAACTCCCAAAATC
>NW_017973415.1:0-7493 GCF_001876935.1 Asparagus officinalis
CATTAATTACCTTATTAATTACCTCAACGCAGTGAATCCAGATTCACTACCTCAACGTATCTCGAATCATTGCAGTGAATCCGGATTCACTGCAGTGAATCCGGATTCACTGCGTTGATGTAATTAATGCATGTGTTTAATAAGGTAATTAATGCATGTGTCTGTTGACTGTTTGACTGAATCCTAGCCATTGGATGAAGGAGGTTTTTAGTTTTTAGGCTAAGGAGGTTTTTATTAGAACCTCTCCCTATATATATATATATTCATCCTTCTTGTCTATAACTTCTAATAGTCATAAGAAAAAATATTTTCCCATGAAAAGAGCTACTTAGTTTCCCAACCTTTCCACGCAGTACTCAAACGGAACTCCTCAACTACCTTACTAATCTTAAGAAGCCTTTTCTTTTTGGGTAAATGAAAAACAAATCTCTTTTATGACTAATTAATTTCTTACAAAATTTAGCTGGTTAATACTTCTAAGTGCTGGCCTAATATATACTTTTTTCTTAATTTCAGTAGCAGTACTTGTCACACCTCAACTCATTTTAATACGCGCGAAGATAACCTGAAAGATGCCATCATTTTGGCAAGCCAAGCCTATATCCATGGCGACCTTGCTCCGGTCTGATCCGAGGAGGCCATGGAGGTCGATGAGAGGGATCGAGTCATTGAAGACCTCCACGTCGACAAGATTAGGGCGGTCCCACACGGGCTGGACATAACTGGCTTGGACTGAGTCACAAGTCTCCGACAAAAGGTCAGTGAGTAGAGGTTTTGTGAAAGTTGCCAAGGCCATGGATGATATAAATTAAAGAAGGATAAAGATGAAATGAATGTTATCCTCAGTTGTGGTTGTGTATGTGCTATTTATAGGAGTTTCTAATGGATTATTTATGAGGAAAACATGTACAAGTGGCAAATTATTGTAACAGGTGGCCTCCCATGAGAGATTGCCCCTTGCCGACTGAATGCAAGGGATATGTAAGGTCAGATTTATATATAGGACATAATAACTAGATTTATATAAAGGGCATAATAACCTTCTTATGTCCACTTTCATTTTAAAGTATTAATTTACTTCTTTTTTCCCCTTAAACTATATTTGTGGATTCAATATGATGATTCCGTAACCTAACACTTAATATTTAATAGATTAGTAACACGATATTAAATAATCCATTGATATGCTCATTTTGTGTTACAAATCTATTAAATATCGTGGTACTAATCCATGAAAAAATGTAAAGAAAAAAAGGAAATAAATAATCTACTATGTGACTTATATGGTCATTTTGTGTCTTATATGGAAATGTAAAAAAAGGAAATAAATAATCCATGAAAAAATGTAAAAAAGGAAATAAATAATCTATTATGTGTATTATATGGTCATTTTGTGTCTTATATGGAAATGTAAAAAAAAGGAAATAAATAATCCATGAAAGAATGTAAAAAAAGGAAATAAATAATCTATTATATGTGTCTTATATTATCATTTTGTGTCTTATATGGAAATGTGAAAAAAGGAAATAAATAATCCATGAAAAAATGTAAAACTAAAAAGGAAATAATTAATTTATTATGTGTCTTATATGGTCATTTTGTGTCTTATATGGAAATGTAAAAAAAAGGAAATAAATAATCCATGAAAGAATGTAAAAAAAGGAAATAAATAATCTATTATATGTGTCTTATATTATCATTTTGTGTCTTATATGGAAATGTGAAAAAAGGAAATAAATAATCCATGAAAAAATGTGAAAAAAGTAATCTATTATGTTTCTTATATGGAAATGTAAAAAAAAGGAAATAAATAATCGATGAAAAAATGTAAAAAAAGGAAATAAATAATCTATTATGTGTCTTATATGGTCATTTTGTGTATTATATGGAAATGTTAAAAATAGGAAATAAATAATCCATGAAAAAAAGTAAAAAAAGGAAATAAATAATCTATTATGTGTCTTATATGGTCATTTTGTGTCTTATATGGAAATGTAAAAAAAAGGAAATAAATAATCCATGAAAAAATGTGAAAAAAGTAATCTATTATGTTTCTTATATGGAAATGTAAAAAAAAGGAAATAAATAATCGATGAAAAAATGTAAAAAAAGGAAATAAATAATCTATTATGTGTCTTATATGGTCATTTTGTGTCTTATATGGAAATGTAAAAAATAGGAAATAAGGAAATACATAATCCATGAAAAAAATGTAAAAAAAAAGAAATAAATAATCTATTATGTGACTTATATATATGGTCATTTTGTGTCTTATATGGAAATGTAAAAAAACGGAAATAAATAATCCATGAAAAGATTGAAAAAAGGAAATAAATAATCTATTATGTGTCTTATATGTTCATTTTGTGTTACTAATCTATCTCATTTTTTCATGGATTAGTAATACGTTATGGTCAATATGATAATCCATATAAGACACATATGCATAATTTAAGAAGGAAAATTGGTAAATCTATACTTTATGAGGGAACATGAGAGTTCACCAATATTTTAAGAGGGTTTTGGTCATTTTGTCCTTATATAAATGGATAAATGGATGTGTTGGTCATAAATATGTTTGACTAATACATCAAATTGGTATTTAAGATCTAGCTTAATGATACAAATTTTAGGCTTTGGATCCTTTTTATTGATCTTTAGTAATGGAACGATCATTTTTTAAATTATGGTCATTCATTAATATTGCATTATTGCATTATGTACAATTGTTTGTGACTCATTTCAAATGTAACTAATATTATAAACTTTTAGCCTTGAGTTAGCGGGTCTGTAGGTGTAAGTTAGCAGACGATCTTGCTGCTATCTTGCGCCCCCGTGTAGATTTTAATGGTGAAGGAGAAGAAAAGAAGCGGGAAAAAGATCGTAGACATTGGATTGAGACCTTCAAGCTCTTGTTTGTTAGCTCCAGAGGATCATTTTGATGCAAATTTGGAGGAAGATGATGAAGAATTCAGCCCTAAGGCTATAGGTTCAACTGGACCAAAGAGGGAAAAGATGAAGATATCGTTGGAGGAAATTCTCCGTTCCACTGATTTCATGATTGAATTGCATCATTCTTCGATTTCTCCGCTGAAGGAAGGAGTTCGTGCTCGACTTCTCAGCAATGGTGATCGCGTCAGTAGCTCCTCTAAGGTTTACTGGGTTGATGAGGTTGATTTGGAGGTGATTTCTTCTGATTCTTCTTTGCCTCAGAATCTTTCTTCTAAATATTCAGTTCTTGATTTAGATTCAGTGAAGTTGGTTGACTCAATTACTGTTCCATTGATTGACACGTACAAAATTGTTGAAAATTATTCTAATGAGTTGGTGAACGAGAAAACTATGCCTACATATGATTCTCTATCAAATAATAGGGGTAATGATTTTGTGAACTCCAATATGGAATCAGGGGAAAATGTTAAACATGTAGGCAATGGGGTGAATATGGGAAAATCTGGTGCAAAAACTAGGAAAATATTTGCTAGATTGTTTGCTGATAACAGGAAAACATGCAATGGGTTATCACTAAGCTTCATGCCATCTTTCCAATAAAAAATTACCTCATTCACTGCTAATGAATGGAAGGAAGGAGAAGATCTATGGAAAAATGCTTTAATTGGGCATGTCATATGACTGAATGTTAAATTTAAAGCAACGGAATCCTATGTTAGCAAATTATGGGGCAAGATCTCTATTCCGAAGGTCTCATTAATCAATCATGGATTATTTTTTTTTATTTTCAAACTGAGAAACAGATGAGAGATGTTCTTGAGTCAGGTCCCTAGTTCTTTGGATCTAGGCCATTGATGTTAAATCTATAGAGTATTGATGCAAAATTAGACAAAATTCAGGACTTATACTATCCATTATGGGTTCAATTTCCTAATTTGAGGCTTAATCTATGGAGTTCAACGGGCATAAGTAAGGTAGCTAGCCTTATTGGCAACCCTATTGCAATGGATAAACTCACTGCTTCAAAGCAAAGGCTTAGCTATGCTAGAGTCTTGTTGGAAGTGAAACTACCTCTAAAGGAGCCCTTACCTGATCAGCTTATCATTCAAGATCCTGATGGTAGAAATTATGCTCAGGAAGTGATTTATAAATTTAAACCAAGGTGGTGCACATTATGTAACAAAGTTAGGCATGAGACTGAGCAATGTAGAAGAAATGCTAAAAAGATTTGGGTTCCTGTTAATAGGCAAGATGCTTAGATTCCTATTGTGAATACTCAAAGAGATGATGTGAGGAAACTGAATTCTGGAATTGATGATTATAATACTAGTGCTAAGCTGAATTTTGCACATATTGCTGCAAAACAAGCTCAGGAAGGTGTAAAACATGCACAGAATTAGAATGTTATCTAGCTAGTCACTGATAGCCAGATGATTGGTGCTCAGAATATCATACCTGCTAGAGCTTTATGGGGGTCTAATTCTTTATTTTCTAGGCCAACAAAGAATCATGAAGTTGAATTTGGTGCTATTCCTGTGACAACTGGCTTAGATGCTCAGGTTTCTGGAATAGGGATTTCTGGAGCTATGGCTGGACATTCTGGGGGTAAAATTTCTGGTGCATTTTAGTATTCTTCCACTATTAATGCAACTGGTTTCTCTAGTGTCACAAAAGCTAATATTGCTAGATGGGCCAAAGTCAGTGAACATGGTAGCTTAATTCCTACAACTCAATTCTCAAATCTGAATCATCAATTATTTGATCTTGATCCCTCTAGTATTGATGGGGGGGGTATATCTCAATAAATGCATTTGGCCATTTGGAATATTAGAGGAATTAACAAATCCTCTAAACACATGATTGTTAAACAATTTATTCAGGACTACAAAATTTTCTTTTTAGCCCTATTAGAAACAAAAGTGACTAAAGAGAAAATGAAGATTATAGCTAATAAAATTGCTAAGAATTAGAAATGGATGTCAAACGTGCAATCCACTTCCAGCAAAGCCAGGATTTAGATTTTATGGGATAGTAATTTTCTCTCTGCGCAAAACATCAAAAGCTCTGAGCAATACTTGACATGTTAGTGGAATCGAAGGATGGAAGATTAGATTGTTTAATTACTGTAGTATATGCTCTCAACCAAATGGAAGGTAGGAGAGTTCTATAAGAGGACTTAATGGCTCTCAAAAGGAATGTTGCTGGCCCTTGGCTGGTAGGAGGTGATTTTAACTCAATACTCAATGGTGAGGAGAAAATAGGGGGTGCTCAAGTATCTGACACTGAGACTGATGATTATCAGAACTTTTTAGTTTCTAGTCATTTAAAGCATATCAAATATGTTGGATGCTTCTTCACTTGGAGTAATAAGCAGGATGCAAATACCTGAGGTTGGAGTAGGCTGGATATAGAATGCTAGTGAATGAAGACTAGATTCTCCAATACACATCAAGCCAGGTGGAATTCTTGATGCCCTATTGTTCTGATCACTAGCCATGTTTACTAACAGTAAGTGATGAAAACTTTGAAGGAAATAGGCTATTTAAATTTTTTACTATGTGGGCTAAGCATCCTGACTTCCTGTCTTTAGTTAGCTCAGTTTGGGCCAACATATCTATGGATATAACATGTACAGGTTGCATACAAAGCTCAAAAATCTTAAACTAGTGCTTAAAGATCTGAATAAGAAACACTATATGAATATCAGTGAGCAAGTATCTAGAGCAAAGATAAAACTGTATGTAGTGCAAGAGCAGCTAAGTTCTGATCTGTTCAACCTAGGGCTGATAACTAAGGAAAAGGAATGTATTAAGAAGTATACAAAGTTACTGGAATGTGAAAACTCCTTCTATAGACAAAAAGCTAATATCAATTGGGGAATACATGGAGATTAAAGCACTCATTACTTTCATTCTATTATGAAAAATAAGAGGCATCTCAACAGAGTGATGTTAATTCATTCCGAGAATGGCAACAGGATCACTGATACTCAAGGGATCATCTCTGAATTCATTCAATATTACAAAAAGCTTCTTGGATCCACAAGTCTCATAATAACTCCTGATCGAGAGGTTATTTCACAAGGTCCAATTCTCTCTTCTGGTCAGTGCTCAGAGCTTGGCAAACCTGTTACCAGAGAGGAGATTAAGCAAGTAGTCTTCACAATGCCTGATGATAAGGTCCCAGGTCCGGATAGTTTTGGTCCTTCCTTCTTCAAGGCTGTTTGGAGTATCATTAAAGATGACCTTTTCACGGCTGTTGAGGGGTTTTTCAGCTTAAGTAAATTACTTGACACATTTAACACAACATCCATTACTTTGGTGCCCAAAACTCTCAATCCAAACTTAGCATCTGACTTCAGGCCAATAGCATTTTGCAATATAGTCTACAAAATCATCACAAAAATTATTGCAAACGGGATTCAAAAAATCATAGGTTTCCTGATTAATGATGCACAAAGTGCCTTTGTCAAAGGGAGACTTATCTCAAGCAACTTCCTGTTAGCTCATTGTAATACCCCAACCCTTGAGAGGGTGATGTGATTAGTATTGATAGATTTGATTGGAATACTCATACCATCAAGATGCATCTTCTTTTCAGAAACCCAATTCTTAGAAACTCCAAAGTTAAGCGTGCTTAGCCTGGAGAAATTCTAGGATGGGTGACCCCCTGGGAAGTTTTCCAAGGAGCGCGTGAGTGAGGACAAAAACATGCTGAAAAGACATGTGATGGTTTGTGAGGCCAGTCCATCAGATCTAGTAGCGTACCGACCTCGGGATTCCGGGGCGGGGCGTTACAAATGGTATCACCTGGAGAAATTCTAGGATGGGTGACCCCCTGGGAAGTTTTCCAGGGAGCACGTGAGTGAGGACAAAACGTACTGAAAAGACATGTGGTGGTTTGTGAGGCCAATCCATCAGATCTAATAACGTACCAAGTCCGGGATTCCGGGGCGGGACGTTACAAATGGTATCAGAGCCAAGCCAACCGAAATTGTGAGAGCTAAGTGCTATGCGGCGTAAAGTGCTACGTCGAGAGGGCGGGAGCCACCTCTTGAGGCCGTAGGAGCCACCTCTAGAATCTCACACGGATGGTACGGTCTTGGATGATATGATTTGGCACAACGAGGACGTTGTGAGTTTAAGTGGGGGAGTTTGTAATACCCCAACCCTTGAGAGGGTGATGTGATTAGTATTGATAGATTTGATTGGAATACTCATACCACCAAGATGCATCTTCTTTTCGGGAACCCAACTCTTAGAAACTCCAAAGTTAAGCGTGCTTGGCCTGGAGAAATCAATAACTTGTCGCTGGATGTATTAGAAGTCATGGAGGTTGTGCCTTCTAAAACTTGGAAGGAGTTAAAAGTGAGAGGTGAACAAGCCGAGCGCTTTCTTAAGAGAAAGAAGTTAGAGAGAGGACTGCCACAAGATAATCCTCAAAAACAGAACTTTAAATCTCGAGGCAGAGGAAGAGGGTCCGGGGCTGCTGTTAATGCGCATCAAACATCACAACAGCCACAACAACAACCACAGCAGTTA
>NW_017973415.1:10291-21408 GCF_001876935.1 Asparagus officinalis
AGAGTTTCGACGGTTGTTCCAGTGAGATGAACATCGAATTGCGCCACCACTTCTTCGTCACAGAAGCTTGTCCCCAGCAGAGTCGCCATCTTTTGTTTGTGGGAAAATTTGCAAATAAGAAAATAAATGAAAGAACTGTATTTGAATTTTATTCTCTCTAACTGCTTAGAAAAAGAATGTTTACAACTCTCTCCATTCTCAATTACAATTGGATTTCCGTTTACAAAAGAGAAGAGAATGATCTAGATTCTCTCCTTTGTTTAATTCTGGGTTCTTCTTGGTAGCGATGAGATGCCTCCCTCGAATGCTTGCGTCGAGTTTGCTTCTCGTTGACGATCCGAATATCTATACTCACTGGAACAACTGTCTTGGCCGGTTGATAACTCTTGTCGAGTTTTGTGACTCAGAACAAGTAATAAACTCTAATGACAGAGTTGTTCGAACCGAAAATAATTCAGTTGATAAGCCAAATATCGATGGTTTAGAGATCCTCCGTTTGTTGATTTCCCAGACTGTGTAAGGAGTCAATCCTCCTTTTTCTGATTCTGGAAGATTTGATCGAAAGATCCCCCTCCGATTAATGAAAAGAAATCTCTCTTGATCTGATTATCAAAAATACGATCTCCCCCAATCCAAAAAGGAGATCCCTTACTCTGTTGAGTTTGTTGCTATTTATAGGGGGATTAGGGGTGTAACTGCCCCCATAATCCGCGCCTAAATGGGGGTTTAGTTACCCCATTAGTCGGGTGTAACAACCCACTAAAGCCACTCCTCAAATCGTGGGTGAAGAACAGCTTCGAAGTTGTTACGATCACGTTTGAATGAGTCAGAACCTTGACCTGCGTTCTGGCGGTGATTGAGCTGCGTTTGGCAGCGACTGACGGGCTGCGTTGGGCAATGATGGATGAGTTGCGTCGGCAGCGATTGATAAGCTGCGTTGGGGCTGTGCTTGGCAGCGATTGGAGCTGCGTTGGGCAGCGATTGATAAGCTGCGTTGGGCAGCGATGGAGCTGCGTTCGAGCTGTGCTTGGCAGCGATTGGAGCTGCGTTCGAGCTGTGCTTGGCAGCGATTGGAGCTGCGTTCTAGCTGTTGATTGTTGTAGTATTTAGATTTCTCTGTCTTTATATATGGATGACACCAAAGACCAGTAAAGAAGGTCTTATTCAGGCCATTTGTGACAATTGAGGCATCTCAATAACGCTCTATCAACTGCAGGTCATGATCTCCACTGAGTGTGTCGAATATCATTACACTGCTCATCAGCACCTCTAATGGTTGCTAACATGATATCAGTCATGTTGTTGTCGCAGCCATCAAGATCAATCATCTCACATAAGAAGCTGCATTCGTGTTTATAGCTGTTGAAGCGGCGTAGGTGATTGAATCGGTGTAGTGTCTTGATGATGGTACGCGGGGAGGACTTCCACGTCTTGGTTTGAAGAGATCGTCGATTTGTAATCCTTTCTGTCAGAGTATTGCTAAAGACTGTCGTTTTGTAATCTTTGCTTTAACTCTTTGACATGTGAAAATCTTCGAATTGTAGCCTTCTGGAAGTCGTCAGATTGTAACTTCCATCATCAGTGTTCGATGGAGACTCAGCTATCCATTGTGATTTTTAGACAGCCTACAGAACCCCCTCCAAAGTTTTCGAAAGTTCGCGGTTGACTGGGACGAATTTTCGGAATACTTTGGATCCCAAAACTTTGCTGATTAAATGTATTCCATCGTAGACTGAGTAGAGCATCTCAGGGTTTTAGGCAAATTTTGTCGACATCCTCCTTCTTGTTTGATTCATCAACAATGGCTTTAGACTTCAGCTTGTATGAACAGACTTTCATCCCCAGCTTAGTCAGGAGGACAGCTTCGAAAGACTCTTCTCGATCAGCTTGTCTAGGGTAGAATGATCTCAGCAGTCTGATTATTGCTTGGAATATTAACCCCTTTGAAGGTGTTATTTATGTGAGTGCAGTCATCAGAACGCATGTCTAAATCATGCGTTCGACTGTTTGACCGTGAGGGTGCGTTTGGTAGTTTGAAAAACCCCTCCTCCCCTTCATTTGAAAACGCGAGAATCACGTTTCAGGTGAGATTTTACCTAAAATCTCGTTTCGATTTGACAGCTACAGCTGTTTATAAATGGACCACTGAGGTCAAATCAAAAAGTCATTCGACTTTTCCCTTTCTTGTTTGATTTCTAAACAGGGCTACTGTTCATCTTCTCCAGCGCTTCAACGGAAGAAAGGGTCCGTTCCTGAATATTCCGCCCATCTTCGTCTTCCACTTCACGGTTGCCATGGGACCCAAGAAGAAAATGGCCTCCAAATCGAAGACCGCCCAAGCTCCGGATGTTCCTTTGGCTAGAGCCTCCGGGGATGATCAAGTTCTCACGCCTTCGTCGCTAGTTCCTTCAACCAATGGTAAGATTGACCCATTGGAAGTCGATTTGACAGATCTCTCATTTTCGACCCTTGATTGGCGATCCGTATTCCATCTTTAAACTCAAAAGATAATTCTCAGTGTTTACCAATTAAACGTATGGCTAGCTCCATCGTTCCTGAAATTTCAACGTAGGTTCAGACCCTGCGTTTAAAAAATTTTGGACGCAGGTCTGAACCTTGTGTTTAGAATTTTGGATGCAGGTTGAGACCCTGCGTTCAAGACCCCGAACGCAGGTCTGAACCTTGCGTTTAGAATTTCGGATGCAGGTTGAGACCCTGCGTTCAAGACCCCGAACGCAGGTTTGAACCTTGTATTCTTGAGTTAGACTTCTTATGACTAATTTTTCTATTTGCAGTATGCTACTCCAAAGAGCCTCTTTCTTTCAACCACTACTTCGGTCATGCGGGAGGTGCGGAGAAGAATACAATCTTCAGCTTCGCCTTTGAATATCCAGTGTTTCAGAACACCCACAAAGAACGGTCGAAGCTCATCACTCAAGCCTTTCCTGAGACTCTCAGGTCTTTGGTTACAAATGCCAAATTCGAAACCGCAGAGCGTGAGATTTTAAAGAAGCCGTCCTTCCTATTCGGGGATTCTGTAAAAATGGACCCCAAGCGGATGTCCGAGGGGAATTACAAATGGCTGAAGGTAGTTAACAACCGTCGTCTTTTCCTTCCCAACTTGGAGCGGATGTGGCCAATTTCTTATTATCAGTGCGCTTCTATTCCGCGGTCGATGAATTGGGAACTTGTTCAAGACCAAGGCGGTGTTGCTACGGGGCACATCACTCATCGGGGTACTCATCCCGCTGGTTTCAATAATTTCATGGCTTTGAAGCCAGGTTTATTCCAAAAAGAGCACCCTGTCGGAGAGTCTGCTAAGTTAGCGGAGGTGTTTATCAGAACATTTATTTCTGTCAAAGGAGAGTTCCCTGCTCGGGATTTCAGGGCCCCTACTTGGGTTCACTCCAGTGATGCGGACTGGTGGGCCCGGATGATAAATTTCGTCTTGGAGGAACTAGAAGAACCTTTGAGAATTTCGGATTTGAGAGTTCCTATAACAGCCACTCGATACGGTATTCCTCCGAATTACAGCGGACTCTTCGCTATGCTGGAATTCTACAACCCTCACACCGGCACCTTTTTCACTCCAGTTGGTGAGCTGGGCTTCGCTCTCCACGAAATGTTTGAGATTTCTGGACTGTCTTTTGGGGAATTGCCTTATGAGGAGTTTGTTCCCGGAAGCAGGGAATTAGAGATCCTGAAAAATGGTGCTCCCGAAATCTACGACACTTACTGGGAATTGATGTGCCATTTCCAGATATGTGCGCAAATTACTGGGAAAAGAGCAAGCGGCGTGAAACAAGGACAATGGGCGGAATATCTTTTCCACAATCTGTGGGACAAAGAAGCTGAGGTGACTCGCTTAGCGGCCAGTACCCTTGAGGAAATCACGGAACGTATCAATGACGCAACTTCTCATTATACTTGCGAGGTTGAGGAGGATGTCTTCCCGGCGTTTACCACGTTTGAAAGTTTCCACTATCAGGCAGAAGTTCCAATCTCCGACATGGCTTTGTTTGCTGGTTTTCTAACTCTTTGGTTGAAGCGTTGTGTGGTCCCCACAAGGCCAGTGGATGCTATTACAGTAGAAGTTTTGTACCCCGCCGTTCTATTGGCTTATGGACGACCCTTGAATCTTCTTTCAGCCATGGTGTGCTGCTTACAAAGTGGTTTGCGGGAACTATCTTCCGAATTTGTTGCTGTCAAGAAAGTGGATTCCGACGGGAAGACTATCATTCAGACCCCAACCCCTCGAGTACCGATGCCATACATTTATTTGGTGTCTTGGTTTGTGTTGCATTGCCCTCCGATAATGACGACTCCTGAATCAAGTGGCACCTCAACTCCTCTTGTTCAGCAATTAGAAACCTCTGAATGGGCCGGTTGGTATCAAGTTAGATTCCGTGAAATATTGAGACGGGATTATAATTACGAGATTGCTTGTAAGTTTCCCGCTTTCGAGGGCGGCGCGTATGGAGAACTTCATCAAGACACTCCGGGACCGAATTCTTTCACCATGCTTAGCAGGGGTGCCTTTTGGTGGCTCATAAACATTCGTCCGGGCTATCTTATTTTTCGACAAGGGAGAAAATGCTTTATTGAACCATATCAGCCTTATCGTTTTTCTCGGCAATTTGGCTATGATCAGCTCTATGTTGGGAACCCAAACCCTACTCTTGCATACACAGGTAATGTGTATGAAGGAGCAAGAGCTTGGTACTACTCAGTAGCTGGTTGTACCGGAGCAAAATTCCGACTGCCACATAAGACGCCCAATGCTCGTACTTCTTTGAGCTTCTGTACATGGTACCAGGCCGCTTCTCAGATTTCAGCTTACCACATGAATACCTCCTGCTTAAGAGACATCCGCAAATGGTATGCTTCAAAGAAGAGTGCTAAGCGGTTCCGTGCCCGGGGTGCCAATGAATATTTGTCATATGAAAAGTCGATTACGGAGGGTGAACGGCAACAGTCACCAGAGCGAGCTCAGGAAGAGATCAGGATACCGGATACCCACAAGGTACAACCTTCAAGAGTTCTGACCCGGAGTCAGAGTGCTACGGGCAAAAGGGCGCTGGGGGCGGTCGAAGAAGCCAAGTATGACAAAAGAGCTCGTCGGAAGTTAACGCTTGAACCCCCTGCTTCCAAACTTATGTCGGACGCTCAGAAAACATGGCGTTCTGAAGAAGAAGAACAAGAATCGACTGCTCTGGAACTCTCGCCTCAGCCTACTCTCCCCACAGTTAGTCCTGCTTTAGGAGGCCATGATCCTTCTGCTCGTTCATTGCATGAAGAAGAGCATGGAGATGAATCTTTTGCAGGGGGGTGCGGAGTTTGTCCCCGAAGGCACGCTTCATGATACTGCCTCCACTACTTCTCACGTGGTAGAAGATATACCTCCTGTCCCCGAACCTATTGTGACTGCCCAGCAAGACCCAGCAACAGACAAGTCTCCTTCCACCTCTGTGTTATTGCCAATTGTAGGCGATTCACAGCTTAGCCCTACCACTGGGATCATAGCAAAGCCTACAATCACCGAAGATGCATCAGCATTTTCTTCCGTAGGCGAGGATGAGCCCATGGATCATAGCGACGGCGATGATGATATGAATGATGAGGGTGACCAAGGTGGGGGTGATGATGATATGAATGATGATGGAGACCAAGGTGGAGGTGATGAAAATGATGACAACTTGGGTGATGACAGCGATGATCCAGAAGACTGGTATATCCCACCATCATCCTTTTCCGACAAAGCGTCAGCCTACATTCCCCTACCTCTCACTGGTAAGTGCCGTTTGTTTCAGCTCCACTAATCTTTTCTCTGTATTTAAATAGATTTCTCATACAGATCCTATGATACATGAAGCGAGTACTGTCACCCCTCCTTCGACGCAACAGCTTATACCACCACCAGCTCAGGTGTCAGAGCCACCTCGTTTGGAGACCTCCACAACGGCTCTTCCACCGACGACTTTACTGACAATTTCTCTAGCCTCTACCGAAGTGGTAGACGTTCCAAGGTCATCTCAAATGGGGGAACTGATGGCTTTGCAATCGAGTCCATCTCAGCTGGATATCGGCACTCCTTCACAAGCCACTACACCGAAATCGCCTGCTGGTCTTTTACTTGGCTTAGCATCTTCAGAAGTTTCTGTACCGTCGCCTATTGCTGTTTCGAGCCCCGCAGACGTACCAGATTTTGTCAAGATTTCCCTTGACTACTTGAGAGGGCTTACCAAGAAAATAATTGAGGTTGTGCTAGCCGGACGAGATACTTTTGATACCTTCAAACCCATGCTCACGAATAGTTTGAACAACCTCAAGCTTGTAGGTGACGTCGACGTCGTTCAGCGCTGCTCTGAAGCTATCTCACGTCTAGAGGGACAACTCAGATTCTTGGAGGCTTTGGGTCGCGCTGATATCCAAGCGCAGATTGCATCTACTTTTGAGGATATTCGAGCCGAAGAACTCAATAAGTATGAAGCCGCTCAACGTCATATAGCTGAGGAAGAGGTTGAGGTTGAACAACTGCAACAGCTACATGCTCAAAAACAAGTTGAGCTGACACTTTCGAATACTTCTCTGGAGAATTTGCGAGAGAAGATCGCTGCCGCTGAAGTGGAGTTGACTAGGATGAAGGCTCAATTCAAACGAGAAGAATCTATTGTCACTGAGCTCAACGTCAAAAGTGCTGCTTCCCTGGTGAATTACCGTGCCAAGGCTGGTGCTCTGGAAGAGGCTAAGAAGGAGGTAGCTGCCATGCTGTCTAGTGAGGACGAGCTTCGGAAACGGGCCGAGATGCTGGTTCGGGCCGACCATGAAGAAAAACTTTCTGACATTAAGTCTCAGCTAACTTCATTTAATCTGATGAATTGATGAGCCTGTTTTTGTATCGTTCTTTTGGTAGGAACAACACTTATCTTAGGTCACCTTGTTTTCCTTTAAATAAAGGTAGTGTTGCCGTTTGGCTTTTTATTGTTTCTTTTTCATATCATGTTTTGACATGGAACAATGAAATACCAATTTGATATTGCGACAACAACTATTTATTCCTCTTGTACTATGCTTTTGCCTTAAATATTGGAAGAATAATGTAAATGCCAGGAATACAGTATTAACGTGGCACACTTTGTGGTCCCGTCGCTCTATTGTTAAGAGTCGACGAGTGGAAGGTGTTGCGATTGGAGCAACTTTGAGGACTTATCGCTCTATTGACGAGAGTCGATAAGTTAGAAGTGTTGCGATTGGAGCAACTTTGAGGACTTATCGCTCTATTGACGAGAGTCGATAAGTTAGAAGTGTTGCGATTGGAGCAACTTTGAGGACTTATCGCTCTATTGACGAGAGTCGATAAGTTAGAAGTGTTGCGTTTGGAGCAACTTTGAGGACTTATCGCTCTATTGACGAGAGTCGATAAGTTAGAAGTGTTGCGTTTGGAGCAACTTTGAGGACTTATCGCTCTATTGACGAGAGTCGATAAGTTAGAAGTGTTGCGTTTGGAGCAACTTTGAGGACTTATCGCTCTATTGACGAGAGTCGATAAGTTAGAAGTGTTGCGATTGGAGCAACTTTGAGGACTTATCGCTCTATTGACGAGAGTCGATAAGTTAGAAGTGTTGCGTTTGGAGCAACTTTGAGGACTTATCGCTCTATTGACGAGAGTCGATAAGTTAGAAGTGTTGCGTTTGGAGCAACTTTGAGGACTTATCGCTCTATTGACGAGAGTCGATAAGTTAGAAGTGTTGCGTTTGGAGCAACTTTGAGGACTTATCGCTCTATTGACGAGAGTCGATAAGTTAGAAGTGTTGCGTTTGGAGCAACTTTGAGGACTTATCGCTCTATTGACGAGAGTCGATAAGTTAGAAGTGTTGCGTTTGGAGCAACTTTGAGGACTTATCGCTCTATTGACGAGAGTCGATAAGTTAGAAGTGTTGCGTTTGGAGCAACTTTGAGGACTTATCGCTCTATTGACGAGAGTCGATAAGTTAGAAGTGTTGCGATAATTGTTATCGTGTAACAGAATCCCAATTGCAGCTGTAGGGGTTCAGAGGAACAGGATCACCCCCTGCGTTTGGGGCCTTCGAATTGAATTGTGGATATTGTGCGCTTGAACGCACCTCCAGATTATTGCGTTTGGCTTCCACTATACGTTTTCCAAACGCAAGGCTTTGTCTTGCGTCTTATCAGAAGCCCAAACGGCTGTAATGATGACGAAGAGATCTCCTTTAAGCGGGAGTCTTGGGACTCTGCACCGTCATAAATTATTTATAAATTGGGTTGATTAGTCATGTCAAGAGGCTTTAACGTTTAAGCTTCTTTCTTGAACTCCCAAACGAGTTTCTTCTCGTTATTTCTTCCACGATCTGATTTCGTCATCTGGCCATGGCTCCCAAGAGATCTCACGAACAGATGGCGGACATTCTTCCGCCGTCGAAGGGTGCTTCTGGGTCCGCCTCCGGGCCGTCGTCGACGCCTCCGATGCCTGGACATCGAAGTGAGTATCCCTGTCTTCTTCGTTTTAAGTATTCTTTGTCAATGGGTTTTCTTGACATTCTGAAGACGAATTCTGGTTGATGATGACGAATAAAATTCGTCTCTTCAATCTTGAGAAGAACTTGTATGCTTCTTGACCAAAGACTGTTCATCTCTTTGATCTTGGATGACAAGAGAAGTTCTTGTGTCCATTGTTGAACTCTCCTTGTTGAACACATGGAAAAGTTCCTGTGTTTATTGATAACAATTGTTTGTCTTAGATACGAACAACTGTTCATGTGTTCTTTGATCTTGAATGTGGAAGAAGGCTTCCGTGTTTATTGATAAGATGAAGGGATTAATCTCTTAATCTGGAACTCAGGCAGAAGTCCTGCGTTCATAGCTTTTGAACGCAGGTTTAACTTCCTTGCGTTCAGGCTGATCCTGACGCATGTTTAGATTTACTGCGTTTGCCTCCATCTATTTTATTAACTTTGCTTTGGCTCATATGCCAGGTGGGGCTTCTGCTGCTGAGCCCATTGTTGTATCTGATGATGAAGAAGAAGGAGTTCTCCCAGAGAACGCCCCTCTAATTACACCGCTTGCAATGGTTCCTCGTGGTAAAATGTACACCCCAGACCTTGAGAGTGTAACTTTCCTCACCAATCTCCTAGAGAACATGGTGAAGCAGGCACACTTCATCGCGGAGCAAGGATGGGCTCCATTTTCAGATTTTCTGGATTCGTTCTTTGATGTGATGGACTTGCTAGAACGCCTCAATCGCAGTTGGGCTGGTCACTGTGTCAGGAAGGTTCACTCGTTCAGACGTTCAGTGGAACTCATAGAAGAGCTGCAGAGCACTGACTTGGAGCCTGAGATAGAAAAGACTCTTCAGGCTTTGCGATCAGAAGCTGGCTCTGCTGCTCTCACCGCCGAAGAACTGAGAGCGAAGGCTGCCACAGAGGTCCGAGCTAAAAATGCTGCACGTATAGCTCAGGCTAGGGCCCATCTCGCGTCCTTTTCTCTTCGGGAACCACCTTTTTATATTCGATAACTTTTTAGTCTGTAATAACTTTTTGATACTCTCATGACAATTATGACTTTTGCCTGTGATGAATTGTGGACATCTCTTGAAATGATATGGTTTTTCTTGTGGTATGAAAACTTCTGTAAAGTTATTCTCTTGTGTCTGAATGGTTTGAACGCAGGCCCGTTGAGGACATCTGGCTTTGTCAAACAGGTTTGACCTCGACTTCAAGACTTGGATGATGGTCATAAGTCTGGTCTTTTAGAAAAACCTGATTTCTTCTAGTTTGTAGAATACCTCCTGGAGGTTGAAACGATCATGTTGCACGTTCATTGGTGTGAACGCAGTGTCAGATTCTGTAGCTGTAGGGCTTGAAACGCAGCTGTAGCCATGTTTTGAACGCAACCGGAGGACTTGCGTTCAGGTGGACTGAACGCAGGCTTTATCAAGGACGCATGGTTCATACAGGTCTGAACGCAGCTCTGAGATTTGAGCTGTGTTCAGACAAGTCTGACGCACTCCGACTTGTCACGGATCCCCTTTGTTGTTGTTTGGGGTAATTTCTGGAAGTTGAAATGACTACGCTGTGCGTTCGTTGGTGTAAACGCAGCATCAGGTTCTGCAGCTGTAGGTCTTGAAACGCAGCTGTAGACATGTTTTGAGTGTAGCCATAGGACTTGCGTTCAGGAGAGCTGAATGTAATCAAAATTGAGATCTTTTCTCGAAACAGATTATGCTGATAGCTATCTGAAAGACTTTGAAAAATTCTTTTATTAAAATGAACTTTAAATCGTCAGAGGTGTAGTGTTAACTTGACGACATACAAAGTAGAAGAACTTATTTGTTCAGACAGACATTTGATGAGCAACCCCCAGTTAAGCTCAAGAAGCTTGTAGCTTACGGGTAGTATTGCTTGAGAAATTTTCCATTAATCGGCATCATAAGTCTGTCGCCTTTCTTGTTGATGAGACGATAAGCTCCGTTGGAATAGACTGTCTCAACAACAAAGGGTCCTTCCCATTTGGGATTGAACTTCCCCTTGGTTTTGTGGGTCATTACCATGGGTCGTCGATTAGCCAGAACCAAATCGCCTTTCTTGAAAATCCGTTCCTTAACCTTTTTGTTGTAGGCTTTAGAAATACGGGCTTGATATAGTTCGATCTGTTGTTGAGCCTGAAGTCGTTTGTCGTCTAAGGCTTCAAGCTCTTGCAGACGTCGCTCGTGTTTCTCTTCATCTGTCAATCCGGTTGCGATAGCGACTCTTAATGAAGGAATTTGGATTTCTAATGGCAGTACGGCCTCACAGCCGTATACCAAAGAAAACGGCGTAGCTCTTGTAGGGGTCCTTACTGTTGTACGGTAGGCCCACAAACATTCACCGAGTCTTTCGTCCCAATCGCGTCGGCTCTTGGACACGAACTTTTTGAGGAGCTTCACGATAGTTTTGTTAAAAGCCTCTGCAAGCCCATTCGCCGACGGATAGTATGCCGTGGATGCGACACTTTGGATGCGAAGTTTATCACAGAATCTCTGAAACCCAAAACTGACGAATTGTGTTCCGTTGTCGTGAACTATTCGTCTCGGGACTCCGAAGCGATAGACAACGTGATGT
>NW_017973416.1:0-2006 GCF_001876935.1 Asparagus officinalis
TGGGAAATCTTGGCTCTGAAGACTTATGCTTCTGAGGCCGTTGTTGCCATTGTGACTGCGATTGTTGTGACGCTCGTTGCTGCTGCCGCTTTCCCTCGTGGGACGAAATTTTGTGCTGGAGCATTTGTCGCCTGCTGGCCTCTCTCCGCCTTCTTTCTTCTGAGGAATCGCTCGGCTTGCTCTCCTCGGACCTTCAGATCCTTCCATGTCTTGGACGGTGCCGTCCCCATTGCTTCCAATACGTCCAGCGCGAGGTTGTTGTGGCAAGTCTGGAGAATGAATTCCTCGGTGATCGGGTCCCGACAGTTCATCACCTTGTTCCGGAACCTCTTGACGAAGGTGTCAACCAATTCTCCGTCTTTCTGCTTCTCGTCCAGCAACGATCCGATGGATATCTCTGTGTCGTCGTCGAAGAAGTTGGCAAGGAACTTGGTCTCCATGTCGTCCTAACTGTTCACACTACCTGGCTTGAGGCGGCGATACCAATCGAAGGCGGCTCCGCGAAGAGTGCCGACGAATGATCGCACCATCAGAGGCTCATTACCAGAGATTACCCCCAAGTGCGATTTGAAGTAAATCAAATGCTGGGTGGGTGAACCCATCCCATTAAACGGCGTGAAGTTAATTAGATTAAACTTCGCCGGATATGGGATCGATTCCCATTCTCTTGGGTATGGGCAAGGAATGCCTGTTTTCTTCGTCTCTTGAGCGGAGATCAATGTGTTGATTTTGCTCTAGCGGAAATCAATGTATTGATTTTGCTCTCGAGATTTTTAATTTTCAAGTTTTCACCTGAGTCTGCGTTGACATTCTCGTTACCACCCCCTGCATTGACGGGATGATCATTGGTATTCTGAGCATTTGTATCCTCATCTTCCAGATTAACCGGGTTACGACGACTTGGCTCGCCTTGCCGGTTCGTCAATGCCTGGATTTGTTGGTCATGCATTTCTCTCATGTTTTGCATGGCCATCTGCATTTCGAACCTGAAGGTTTCCTGTTGCTTAGCTAAGGCGTCTTCAAGCATTTTGGCCACTTGCTCCGCACTTATCATAAGTGCCTCGCGGGGTTGTCCCTCGCTGGATACCGTATTATCAGATGCAACCGCGGAGCCGGCATCAGATTCTTCATCTTCTGAAGGGCGTCTTGTCCGAATCCTACCATAAGTTGCTCGCTCTATGGTTCCGGACTGCAGACGGGTTCTAGGTCGGGAGGCTCTCAGAATCGACTCGAAATCATCCCGTGCCGATGTCCCCTTGCTGGTCATATTGGTGGCTCGCTTGATGGTTCCGGACTGCAGACGGGTTCTAGGCCGGGATGCTTTCAGAATCGATTCGAGATTGTCCCGCGCCGATGTCCCTCTGCTGGTCATGTTGGTGGTGACCCTCGGAAATTCTCCCTCTTCAACCACCGTTCTTCTTCGTCGGAAACACCTAGGCTTTGATTTTGGCGTTTTGGTACTAAGTCTTTCGAAAACCGAAACTCTTTCAGGAACTATCTTGATGCAGTTACACTCAGACAATACTGCCCGAATGAGTTTGGAACAGGGACATTGGGTCTCTAGTCCTCGAGGACTCCTCTTCCTGGTTTTTCTCGTACTTCCATCACGATAGTACAACTCGTCAGCTTGACAGTCGGAGTGACCTATCGTGTGTGAGCACGACTTCTCAGGTATAACGTTATCGTCATCAGACGATAATGTTTCCTTCTGAGGGCGGACTGCCTTCTTCGGGCTTTCAAAAGTCACGCGCCTCGAAACATGCCTTTGCGGGCGTGAGTTCTCAGCGGGCTCCTGGACTTCAATGCGCAAGTTGGTGCGCATGACTGCCCTGGTCTCTTTGTCATGTTGGAGGTGACGGCGACCCCAGCATGTTGCGTCGTCCGGGGCTTCTTCATCGGGCCCAAACGATCTTGGACAGGAGCTTTGCCTCTCTCGTCGGGAATCGGACCGAGGCGCTCCAAGACTGACTTTTTCCTTCGGGATGATTCTGCATGATCTCCCGGAG
>NW_017973416.1:16061-16388 GCF_001876935.1 Asparagus officinalis
CCACGTCAGCAGCTTCGGACCCACGGCGGTTTGGTGGACGGTCTTCGTGCATGGTTGTGGACCGTGACGGGCTGTACTGGTGCTAAGTTCAGTCTCCCGAGTTCCGAGCGGCAGTTGAACCTCACCTTCCTAAGCTGCAAGTGGTTGTTAGCAGCCAATAAAACCATTCCTGTGAAGCCGATTGCAGAGCTAGAGGCTGAGGAGGCTTCTCAGACTGATTCTCGTATGATTTGGGAAAATGCTCGATCACAAAGGGCACAGCACAAGACCCGTCGGATTGACGAAGAGGGAAAGAAGATCTTTCATTCTGCTGATGAAGCTTCAGGC
>NW_017973416.1:16569-21408 GCF_001876935.1 Asparagus officinalis
GATCCTGCCAGTGATGGAGGTAACATCTACCCTATAGACCAGCCTCTTGATCATTCAGAACTTTGACTCACGCTTTTCCATTTCTATATAGGAGAGCGTGGGGAGAGAGAGATGAGTCCTGATCCTGTTTTTCACGATTCTACATCTTCTGGTGAGCCCGACTCACCGACGATCCTGCCAGTGATGGAGGTAACATCTACCCTATAAACCGGGCTCTTGATCATTCAGAACTTTGACTCACGCTTTTCCATTTCTATATAGGAGAACGTGGGGAGAGAGAGATGAGTCCTGATCCTGTTTTTCACGATTCTACATCCTCTGGTGAGCCCGACTCACCGCACCAGGTAGAAAGGCCCGCAGAAGTTGGTGACATTAGGGAGACTGTCGATGTAGGACCCGGTTCGATGAATCCAGGTACATCTACCATTAACAATACACAAAGGAGTTGAATGATTTGGAATTTGTGCATTCCCTAATTGTCTCTATGCTTCTTGCTCTTTTAGATAATTTGCAGGAGGCAAACGTGGATCTTGGGAATAGAGAGGCTGACGCACCCATAAGAGGTAACTCATTTCTATTGGTCGTAGTCTCTTTATTCTCCTTTTGTACTTATATTCTCTTGTGTCAGATTTCCCGGCTGAAGATTTCGACGTGGAAGGTTTGCTTGTGGACACTCCTATGCTCCACTTTATGTATGGTTCTCCTCAAATTGATGACCAGTTGCCTGGAGATGTATTTCCTGAGTCTACGCTTCCTAAGAATCCCGAGGATGGTTTTTCTGAAGGTACGTAGCTCTTCTCAAGTTAATTATAGGACCAGTCAATTTTTGACTAATGCAACTATAATATGATGCATCTGAGAATTCTATTTTGTATTTGACAGGAGCTTTTGTCGAGACTGATCCTGTTGAGCCGGCTGTGGGACCAACTACACCAGTTGATACACCCCCAGCCGTTACACCTCCACTACCCCCAGTGACTCAAGGGGAAGAAGGTATAAATTGAGCTACTGAGGAATGTCATTCATTTCTTCATCAAGGCTTTTGACGGATTTCTCCTTTTTGTGTAGGGCTTTCTTCTCGGCTTCACGTCCTTGTGAAGGAGTTGTTATCAGACAGCGACCCAGAGAAGATTGTTATCTGTATAGAGATCCGTTCCTTCCTTTCCCTTCACCAGTTTAAGCCATTCCTTGATCTTAAGATAAATTCAATAAGGGATGCAGGGTACCCAGATCTGGCGAAGTCTATTGTTGATGATCTTGACTGCCTAGAGCGTGAGCTTCAGACGTTTCGTGAGCTCCGGGATGCAGGTGCCTCGTCATTCATTGCTGCCGAGTTTGATACTCGCTTACAGACATGGCGCGATACTAGGTTTCTTGCTGAGTTTGACATTCAGGTGCAGCGGGATCGAGTGGACCGAGTTGAGGCTCACCTTGCTGCTAGATCATCTTCACTCACCGAGCTCGACTCTTCTATTACCTCTTGTGAGACCCAGATAGACCAGCTCCGAAGAGAGCTCCAGAAGGAGGAGACTTTGAGTATTCTCCAGATGACAAAGCTGCAGGATCAGCAAACACACACTGCTTTATCTGATGAGCTGAAGTCCTTGAAACAGAAGTTGGTTGAGACAGAGGAGGTTGCTGCGAACACTTTAGCCACCACCGAGGAGTCCATCCGAGTTGAGCTGAGGCAAGCTTATGATGAGAAGCTGTTTAAGCTTAATCAGCAGATTTTTGGCCATGTTCTTGATGTATGATTTCACTTGCTGAATGTTTTGACTTTTGATCTTTTTAGTAGAACTTGTTTTTATCTTTATCTTTATTATGATTCCTCATTCCGTTTGAAATGATTGACCATAATACTTTTAGGATTTTTGGCAAACCCTCAGCCATCAACGGATTTGATTAGCCTTTACCGACTACCGTTTGAGTCGGGCTAGCATGCGGATTGTCTAAATCCGTTCCGCATGTCACGTTGTGCTAAGAGAGTAAATTCTCTGAGACTTTGTGCTATGATATTGAATACATAGACTTCGCCATTGTTACGGGAATAGGCTACCCGGCGACACGTGTTAGGTGTTGACTTTAGGATTTTTGGCTAACCCCCAGCCTCTAACGGGTTTGATTAGCCTTTACCGACCACCGTTTGAGTCGGGCTAGCATGCGGATTGTCTAAATCCGTTCCGCATGTCACGTTGTGCTAAAGGAATGAACTCCCTTAGACTTGATGCTACAGCTCCGAATACGTAGACTTCGCCATTGTTATGGGAATAGGCTACCCAGCAACGTGTTTTAGACGCTGACTTATCCCTACTTAGGCTTCGGGATAAAATACCCCAGAATCGAACTCTGGTGTCTTTTTCTGCGGAGAAAGACTAAACCGGCGACGCGTGTTAGGCGTCGGCATATCCCTTCTTAGGATTCAGGATGAAATTCCCCATGCGTGTAAGGCAAGGATTTTGGTGTTATTAATAACAACCTGCCACAATGTTGAATATGTGAATGAGTGTTCTTTTTAACGGTTAAGAACTAACCGGCAGCGCGGGTTAAGCGCAAACTTTTCCTTGCTTAGGTTTCTGGATAGAATACCCCAGAATCGAACTCTGGTGTCTTTTTTTTTTTTACGGAAAAAGACTAAACCGGCAGCGCGTGTTAGGCGCAGACTTATCCCTGCTTAGGATTCGGGATAAACTTCCTAGGATGAATCCTAAATTGACAAATTTGGAAAAGATTAGTGCGGGAAAGGAAGAATTGCATATTCTATTTCCCGGTCTTCTTTTAGGGTGAAGGCAAACCCAAATAACAAGGAAGGAAGAATTTTATATTCTATTCCTTGATTCTGGAAAGGAAGAATTTTATATTCTATTTCCAGCGCAAAAGAAACTAGAAGTGGGATCTCCACCCCGAGAATCTGGAAAATCTAGATAAACCTGCCTTTTATAGGATTGGTTATCTAAACTGAAGAAAAGAGTTCTTCGTTTATCGAAGTGAAACTTCAACTTCGGTTATAGCCATGAGAGGGCTTACCCAAAGAGAAGAAGAAGGGAGTTCTTTCGTTTATCGAAAGGGGACTCCGAAATGCAAGTGGACCTCTTGTTCATGGAAAGAGTCAAAAGGGCCAGAAAGACATTTTAGTGGACCCACTGTCAATTGAAATTGATCAGTGAGGGATTTTGGTGGTGAAAAGGATTTCGGGTTATCCTCTAGAATATTAAGTGTAATATTCTTCAAGGAACTTCCCGGTAAATGGGTTATCCTGCATGTACTAGGGATAGTACTTTTTCAGGAACTTCCCATTTATTGGCATTAATTGCCTGGTGCCTTCGTGAGTAATCAGGCGATATGCACCGTTTGAGTAGACTGTGTCTATCACAAACGGTCCTTCCCACTTGGGTTCGAATTTACCTTTCTTCTTGGAATTGAGGATTATCGGTCGGCGAGCAGCGAGGACCAGATCTCCTTCCTTGAAGCTTCTCTGTCGGACTCTTTTGTTAAAGGCCCTAGATATTCTGGCTTGATATAACTCAATTTGTTGTTGAGCCTCAAAGCGCTTTTAATCCAACCTCTCGAGTTCTTCGAGACGTTTTTGATGCTGTTCTTCTGTTGTCATCTCAGTTGCGAGAGCAATCCGAAGGGATGGGATTTGAATCTCCAATGGTAGCACAGCTTCACATCCGTATACCAACGAATACGGGGTGGCCCCTGTAGGTGTGCGTATGGTGGTGCGATAAGCCCAGAGTGCTTCACCGAGTTTATCGTCCCAGTCTCGTTTATTGGTCTTCACGAGCTTTGACAGGATTTTAATGATTGTCTTGTTGAAAGCCTCGGCTAGTCCGTTCACAGCGGGATAGTAAGCTGTTGACGAAACATCTTCAATTTTGAATTTGGCACAAAACCTGATGAAAGCGTTGCTTATGAACTATGGACCATTGTCATGAATGATCCGTCTTGGCACACCGTGTCGGTATATGACATGATGCTTGATGAAATTGATGATGTTGTTCGTCTTTACTTCTCTAAGCGGAATTGCTTCAGCCCACTTTGAAAAGTAATCCATGATCGCAAGAATGAATCGATCACCTTTGACTGAAGGGGGAAAAATAGGACCAACAATGTACATACCCCATGTCTCGAACGGCCAAGACGTGGTTGACGTGTGCAACTGCTCTGGCGGTTGATGCATATAATTCGCATGTATCTGGCAAGCGTGGCATTCTCGTGCGTATTCGATTGCGTCACGAACCATCGTTGGCCAAAAATATCCCATTCTCCTGATGCGATCATACAGTTTGGGACCGGGCTGATGCGCACCACATTCTCCTTCGTGTGCTTCCTTAAGAACTTCCTTTGCTTCTCTGTTCGAAAGGCATCGGAGTAAAAGACCGTCGTACCCTCTACGGTATAACGTATGGGTCAGTTTCGGGAGGCTGTGCAAGTGATACTGCTAGTGCTGCCAGTGCATCCGCATAAGCGTTCTGGAGACGGGGGATGTATTCAATGAAGAATTCTTCAAAAGATTCTGCCATTTTGATGGCTTCCTGGTGGTACGGGATCAGGTCTTGGTTCCTGACTTCATACTCTCCACGGACTTGGTTGACTATCAATTGAGAATCCCCAAAAGCTTCGAGATATTCGACCCCCAGCTCCTTGGCGAAACTGAGTCCAATGAGGAGCGCGTTGTACTCGGCTACGTTATTGGAGCACGGACTAGTCAATGAATAAGCCCGAGGTATCACATGCTTTCCTGGGGAGATTAAGACAACTCCAACCCCAGAGGAAACTGTGGAACCTCCCGGGGTTATTACCCTATTAACTGACCTCGAGGCACCATCGAAATATAAC
>NW_017973417.1:0-1663 GCF_001876935.1 Asparagus officinalis
GCCTGACGCCTGAGCTCAGTCAAGGAACGGTGCCGAGGAATCTTTGGTAAATAGAAGAAGCCATTGCCAATCTTATGAAGCCACTGCTCGGCGTCAATAAATGCTGCATCGGGATCCCTGACAGAATCGCCAAACAAGAAATCAGTCTTCCTGAGAGACTGAACAGAACTAGCATCCTTCACGAGGGGCGCATCTGTAATCAGCTGACGAAGGGCTCGATGTCCACCTTCCTTCACCACTTGGGCAACCTCTATCGACGTGCCCGGAACAAATTGGGTGAGCGGAATGGGCGAAAAGTCATCAGATGTTGAATAATACTCATCACGACGTCCATTCACCGCATGCGATGAAAAAGCTCCGGAAGGATATTCCACTGAAAACAAGCAGTTAAGTGTTTGTTAATTTCAGATATAAAAGGAAATTGAATTCATCTTACAAATTGGTAAGATAGAGTCATTGCCTTATAAAGGGCGAGACGATTTGGCCACATTGCGCATTTATAAGATAGGGTATATCGACAATATATCCCTGCCTTATAAAGCATAATGCAGCGTCAAAACGCCCCCTTTATTATGAGATGTGGTTTTGACCAAGCAAAACCCATCTTTAAAGCGTCGATCCTCACCAAGGAGAATCAATGCTCTTCCCGATTGCCTCACCAAGGAGAACAACGTGAGTTAAAAGGACCAATTTGCAAATTTTCAGAAAAAAGAGGGCTAATTTGTAAAATTTCGAATATGCAAAAAATAGCTCACCAGCATATGAAGGAAGCACGCCGTCAGCCGATGCAGCAAGAGAACGACCTCTCGAGACTCGCGACATAATGGCCTACAAAAGAAATCAAGAGGTCAGATCTAAAAAAAAAAAAAAATGCTAAAATTATGGAAGATATACCTGAGGGAAAGCTCGAAGATCCAATAAAAATTAGATCTTGAAAAGTGCTCGAACCACGCGCTCGAGGGGCCTGAGAGAAATTCTAAAAATGGAAGTTTTGAGGGATTTCTCAGTCAAAGATCAAAAGGAAGACTAGATCTAAGATGAATACCAGGTTTTGAGGGAGAACGGATGCTCGAGGGAAGAGAAAAGCAAAAAGAGGCTAAGGGGGGGGCCGGCCCTAGAGATGAAGGAAAAGAAAAAAAAAGAGAGAACCCCTTTTATAGGGTGAACCGGTTCTGAACCGAACCGAACCGGACCGGACCGGGTTTGAACCGGAATCGATTTTTTTTTAGCCTAATTACTGCCTTTTTTGGGTCATTATCAGACCGGTTCAGTTCATTTGGGCACAGAAATTACTCCAATAAGGTATATGAGTATAAACTGTTCCCTAATTTTACCGAACCGGACCGGACCGGGTTTGAACCGAAATCTAAATTGAAGCTGAACCGAGCGTCGAAACGACTTCAAATCGATCGACGATTCAGCCCATCATTTATTCACTCCTCTCCCATATGTTCGGAAGAGTTGGAGGATTTTTTTGAGCCTAATTACTGCCATTTTTGGGTCATTATCAGACCGGTTCAGTTCATTTGGGCACAGAAAGTACTCCAATAAGGTATATGAGTATAAAATGTTCCCTAATTTTGGTTGAGAAGTTTCTGGAGAGTATTTTTCTAAAAATATTCTTAAGGATAACTCAACAACACTACGCCGGACAACGCGTTGC
>NW_017973417.1:8781-21406 GCF_001876935.1 Asparagus officinalis
CAGAGGTGGCCGACAATTCCCTTTTTGCAGCCACTGTCCTGAGAGCCTATAAATAGGCCTAGAGATGTTCATTTTCAGGGGTCGAACTTTCAAGAGCCGAAACTCTGCCGGATTGAAGAGTGAACTCGGAGCTTGAAGACCAGAAGACTTGCACCATTCAGATCTGATCCTCGGCGACCATCCACGTCAGAAAAGGCAGGATCTCGAGAGGAAGAAAGAACAGATCTGAGATCTACACGAGACTACACTCCAGATCTAAGCTTGGTCTTAGATCTCGAGATCTGAGCGATTATTCCCTTGGTGGATTAATCCCTCCCGGCTATTATTCCCTTCGTGGAATAATACCCGCATACTCGTGTAGATCCGACCGGATCTAGATCGCGCGGTGGTCCACGGATTAACCCCGGCGCAGGCAAAGAACCCACCAAAGCGAGCGACCGCAAAACAGGAGCTCGTGATTTGTTCACAGAGGAGAGTTGTAATTTTTCTTTATTTTCTTTGATTTAGTTGTAACCGGATCTATAAAAGACCGGATCTTTGTAACCCAAGATGACAATCATATCAATGAAAAAGAAAACAGTTTTCCACGCGAACAATCTGGCGACCACAGTGGGAGCCGACGATCTCGCCAACGAGATCGATGCGTCGCAGCCGCGGATTGCAATCCCGGTCGTGGAGGAGGTCGAGTACGAGTTCGACCAAGCCAAGTTCGAGGAGTACGTGTCCTCGTCCGGCTCTATCTCCCCCCGCAAGTCCAAGAAGTTCTCCTCCGGGAGAAAAGCTCGTTGGTTTGAAGCTGCTCGGGAAGCCCACGAAGCTCTCAACCCAACTGACGCCGAAGTTGCGTCAAATGAAGTTCCACCGACCTCCAATCAGGTCAACCCAACTCCCGCCAACGCCTCTACTGTTCAGGGCGTTGTGACTCTCTCAAAGAGAGCCCGCCAGAGGCGTCGTCAACGCCTTGCGCGGCAATTCGCTAAGGCGATGGAGTCTACGGACGGATTCCGCTACCACGCGGAGTTGAAGAACAGAAGAGGCAAACAGCCTCAACCACCAATGAATGGCGACTCTTCCAAGCCGCCAAAGAAAGAATGGGTCCGCGTCAAACGGAACCGTTCGACACTCGAGGAGCGCATTCGCAAGCGCCGCGCGATGTCAGCGCAGGCACGGGCTCAAGCTCAGGAAGCCCGTAGAAAGCTGCAAAAGGAGGTGGAGAAGAAGCCACCACCAACACGACAAGTCTGGAAGCCTAAGTCTGAAGTGGCGACTCAGGCCAAAAAGCAACCAGTGCAGCCTTCTAAGGAAGGTCAAACTCCGGCGAGTCAACCAAAGTCGCCGTCAATCCCAATAACTTCTCCGGGAGATCATGCAGAGTCATCCCGCAAGAAGAAACCAATTTTGGAGCGCCTCGGTCCAATTCCTGACGTGAGAGGCAAAGCTCCAATTCACGAGCGTTTGGGCCCGATGAAGAAGCCCAGAACGACTCAACATACTGGGGGTCGCCATCACCTCCAGCATGACAAAGACCTCAAGGCAGCTGCGCGCACCAATTTGCGCATTGAAGTCCAAGATCACGCCGAAAATTCACGCCCAAAAAGGCATGTTTTGAGGCGGGTAACCTTTGAAAGCCCAAAGAAGGCAAGTCAACCTCAGATGGAAACATTATCATCTGATAATGATTGTGTTGTACCTGAGAAGGCGTGCCCGCACACGATAGGTTACTCTGACTGTCAAAATGACGAGTTGTACTATCGTGCTGGGGGTACGAATAGAACCAGGAAGAGGAGTCCCCGAGAACGGGAAATTCAATGTCCCTGTTCCAAACTCATTCGGGCGGTATTGTCGGAATGCAATTGCATTAAGGCGGTCCCCGAAAGAGTTTCAGTTTTTGAAAGACTTAATGCGGAAACGCCAAAACCAAGGCCTAGGCGCTTCCAACGAAGAAGAAGGGTGATTGAAGACGGAGAATTTCCGAGGGTCACCACCAACATGACGAGCAAAGGGACATCGGCACGAGAAGATTTCGAGTCGATTCTGAAAGCTTCCCGACCTAGAACCCGTCTGCAGTCCGGAACCATAGAGCGAGCAACTTATGGTAGGATTCGGACAAGACGCCCTTCAGAAGATGAAGAATCTGATGCCGGCTCCGCGGTGGCATCAGATAATACAGTATCCAGCGAGGGACAACCCCGCGAGGCCCTGATGATAAGTGCGGAGCAGATGGCCAAGATGCTTGAAGACGCTTTGGCTAAGCAGAAAGAAAGTTTCAAATTTGAGATGGAGATGGCCATGCAGCAGATGAGAGAAATGCATGACCAACAGATCCAAGCATTGGCGAACCAACAAGGCGAGCAGAATCATCGTAACCCGATTAATGTGGAAGATGAGGATACAAATGCTCGTAACACCAATGATCCTCCCGTCAACGCAGGGGGTGGTAATGAGAATGCTGGCGAAGAAACCGGCGAAAACCTGAAGATCAAGAACCTCGAGAGCAAAATCAACACACTAATTTCCGCTCAAGAGACGAAGAAAACAGGCATTCCTTGCCCATACCCAAGAGAATGGGAATCGATCCCATATCCGGCGAAGTTTAATCTAATTAACTTCACGCCGTTTAATGGGATGGGTTCACCTACCCAGCATTTGATTTACTTCAAATCGCATTTGGGGGTGATCTCTGGTAATGAGCCTCTGATGGTGCGGTCATTCGTCGGCACTCTTCGCGGAGCCGCCTTCGATTGGTATCGCCGCCTCAAGCCAGGCAGCGTAAACAGCTGGGATGACATGGAGACCAAGTTCCTGGCCAACTTCTTCGACGACGACACCGAGATATCTATCGGATCGTTGCTCGATGAGAAGCAGAAGGACGGAGAGTTAGTCGATACCTTCGTCAAAAGATTCCGGAACAAGGCGATGAATTGCCGGGACCCGATCACCGAGGAATTCATCCTCCAGACCTGCCACAACAACCTCGCGTTGGACGTGCTAGAAGCAATGGGGACAGCACCATCCAATACATGGAAGGACTTGAAAGTCCGGGGAGAGCAAGCTGAGCGATTCCTCAAGAGGAAGAAGGCGGAAAGAGGCCAACCGGCGACGAGTGTTCCAAAGCAAAACTTCGTCCCACGGGGGAAAGGTAAGGCACAAGCTAATGCAGTTGATGCTAATCAAACCTTTCAATTGCAACCACAGCAACAGCAGCCACAGCAACAAGCACCCCAACAATCTCGAGGACAATGGCAACAACGGCCTCAGAAGCAGAAATCTGCGGAGCCGAGGTTTCCTAAAGTGTACTCCTTCAAGGATGATGAAGTTCCCGGCATCTTCAAATACCTGTTGGAGAACAACAAGATCCAGTTGCCGGCGATCGTGGATCAAGAAGGGGCCAGCAAAGTGACGGATCCAAAGTACTGCGCGTACCACAGAGCGGTCCACCACCCTACGAGATCATGCTACCACCTCAAGGACAAGATCCAGGCGTTAATCGACGTAGGAGTCATAACCCCGAAACCAGCCAAGAATGTGGGGGCCAACGCAGTGTCAATCAGTTTTGGGTCGGTGCCTACAACTTGGTTCGAGCCAAAACGCGTCACCAAAGTCGGGATGAAGACGGTGAATGACGATCCGCACGGACAGCGCCAAAAGGGACTTGTGCCGCACACAACCCCAAATGGCGAAATCCTTTGGGTTCATCCAGATCTGATTGGAGATGAACAATGGGCCGGTTCGTCATCCGGGAGGAAGTCTAAAGGAAAAGGGAAGTCTTGTTATGGAGTCTCTGCTATCCCAGGGGAAGATGACGAAAGAATCTCCACTTTCCTGCTCTCTGAAGAAGAACAAGAAGCTTTTGCGACACGGAGCGGAAATGAATACCACTACAATTATCCGCCACCTAGTGAGCAGGGGGTGAACAAGCGGGGACCAGCCAAAACTCTCACGGAGATGGGAGTGATTGCAAGTCCCACACCGGGTAAAGAAGCTCTACGACAACCGGTGAATAAACCAAAAGAGAAGAATCCCCAAGAGGTACAGAATCCGAAGCAGTCTCGTTTCAGTCGTCCAATTGGAAGAGACAAACCGGAAAGCTCGAAGACTCCGCATAGCTTCGACATTATGGCGCAATTAGCCAACATTCCTGCACGGATAACGCTGTATGAGTTGCTGCGATTATCCAAAGAAACCAGGGAGGCCCTACAAGAAGCTTTGGCCAATGCAGAGGTATTTCTGACTCAAGTCAAGCCGATACCTGAACAGCCAGAACCGCTGAGTCAACAGTGCAACATAGCGACTAAGAACCTTCCCTGCATTACTTTCACCAAAGAAGATATGCAGACGAAGAATTCGAACCACGATCGGCCGTTATATTTCGTCGGATACATTGGCTCCAGCCAAGTCAACCGAATCCAAGTGGATCCGGGTTCTGCTGTGAGTATTATGCCGCTTCGATTGATGCATTTCCTCGGCATCCCAGTAAGCAAGTTGGCGTCCACAGGCACTGTTATTTATGGATTCAACACTAGTGGGTCAAGACCCTTGGGTAAGATCCGGGTGAAGTGCCAGATGGGAGATCTGAAGACAGAAGTCACGTGTTATGTGATCGATGCGGAGACTTCGTACAACTTACTATTGGGTCGGCCTTGGATCCATAGTAACGTGATAATTCCCTCTACTCTCCATCAGTGTTTGAAGTATGTCGACACTGACAATGAGGTTAGGACGGTGGTCGCGGATAAGCAACCATTCAAGGGGTATGAGAATTATTTCACCGATTCTCTCCTTTATGGTAACGAATCCGATACTGAACCATCGGCCCAGGGCACAGACAGCGGAGAAGAAGCTGATTCTGAAGCCGGATTCGATTACAATGGCGGTTTTGTTTTAAATGACATTGTACCCTTTGTAATCAATCTTGACGATGAACAATCGTCAGATGGAGGTTGTAACTGGCAACTTGCCGATATTGCAATAAAAGATGATTTAGAGTACTCCTTGTCTCTTGATGATGTGATAAAAGAGCTGTACGACAATCCTGAGTTGTATATGCCGATCCGATCATCCTATGTAACGAAGGAACACCTCCAGCATTCTTTCGGAACAACCATGGTCATCCCGAACAAAGTAAGAGGTGCTAAAGAAGTGATTTACGGTAAAGGAAAAAGCTCTCCGTTACCAGATCATTTCCTAAGTGAAGACGAAGATGATGACAAACCTGGTCGACATCTATCCAAGTATAGTCCAGAAGCGCGCAAGCTCATGGAAAAGCAGGGCTACGATTTCACACTCGGAGAAGGTTTATACTTCGATCGAGGTCCTCGTAATCCAGCCAAAGCAGTATATGTACCAAAAGGTAAACCTGAGGATTATTATAAATATGGGCGAGGCTTAGGTTATGTTTCATCAGATGACGAATGTGGTTGGCAAATTATCGATCAAATTGCTAACAAAGCCAAGAAGGGATACTCTCCCGATGCTTCAGAGTGGGACTCCGATACAAGTCTGGGAGAAGTTTTCAAAACCCTAATGGCGAACATGACTACAGCTGATCCATCCACCATGGAAGACGACGATCAAATGCCAACATGGGAAGACCCGTGGGTTCACCATCTGAATATGCAGTATGGCGATAGGTTCGAGCAAAGAGAACCACCCACTGAAGATAAAATAGTCCAGATTAACATGGGTGATGAAGCTAACCCAAAGCCTATATTCATCAGCGACAGTCTTCCCCCAGATGAGAAGGAGGAATTGATTGCTCTCATCAGGGAATATATCGACGTCTTCGCATGGAATTATGAAGACATGCCAGGGCTCGACCCCAATGTCGCAATGCACCGCCTCGATATCAAGCCGGATGCCAAACCTGTCAAGCAACAGCAAAGACGGTTTCGTCCGCAGATTATGGAAGCCATTGAGGCAGAGGTTAAGAAGTTGATCGAATCAGGATTTATCCGAGAGGAACAACATCCAGACTGGTTAGCCAACATCGTTCCCGTCATGAAGAAGAATGGCAAAATCAGGATTTGCATCGACTTCAGGAACCTGAATGAAGCATGTCCGAAAGACGATTTCCCTCTCCCGATCACGGATGTCATTATCGACAATACATGTGGATTTGAGAGGATGTCCTTCATGGATGGATTTTCGGGATATAACCAGATCAAGATGCATCCAGAGGATGAGAAGCATACGGCGTTTAGAACACCCCTCGGCGTTTTCTGCTATACGGTGATGCCTTTCGGCCTGAAGAATGCCGGTGCCACATACCAGCGAGCGATGACTAAGATTTTCCAAGAACATCTCAGGAAAACAGTCGAATGTTACGTTGATGATTTGGTTGTGAAAAGCCGCAACAAGGAAGATCACATCAAGGATTTGAAGACAATGTTCGATCTCATGAGGAGTCATCAGTTGAAGATGAACCCCACTAAATCATTTCTTGGAATGTCCAGCGGAAAATTTCTTGGGTTCGTCGTCACCACTAAGGGTATACATATCGATCCTGATAAGGTGAAGGCGATACATGAATTGCAGCCCCCGAGGAATCTGAGAGAACTCAGAGGATTGCAAGGGCGTTTAGCTTATATCCGGCGTTTCATCTCAAATCTTTCTGGGAAGTGCCAACCGTTCTCTAAGCTGAACAAGAAAGGAGTATCATTCATCTGGGATGATGCCTGCCAAAAAGCGTTCGAAGATATCAAAACATATCTGGCGAACCCTCCTGTTCTCGTTGCACCGAAATCTGGTAAACCGTTCTTGATTTATCTCAAGGCGATGAACCACTCGATAAGTGCCTTACTAGCGCAAGACGATGATAACGGTCACGAACAGGCAGTTTATTACCTCAGTCGGACCTTGGTAGGCGCTGAGTCTCGATATCCGATGATTGAGAAAGAATGCCTTGCATTGGTATTTGCGATGCAAAAGATGCGGCATTACCTAGTGGGACAGACGATCTACGTTATCTCCAACGTTAATCCAGTACGGGTGTTTATGACGCAACCGGCCTCTATGAATTGGCGTCTAGCGAAGTGGGCCCTTCTCTTGTCCCAATACGATTTGCACTTCAAGCAGCAGAAGTCGATAAAAGGACAGGCGATTTGTGACCTTTTGGCGGCAAACCCGACCACAGATACGGCAGAAGTATATGATGACTTGCCGGATGAAACCCACGAGGTTAACACCACATCACACCAACAAGTATGGCAATTATACTTCGATGGTGCCTCAAGGGCAGTTAATAGAGTAATAACCCCGGGATGTCCTACAGTTTCCTCTGGAGTTGGAGTCGTCTTAATCTCCCCTGGAAAGCACGTGATGCCTCGGGCTTATTCGTTGACTAGTCCGTGCTCCAATAATGTTGCCGAATACAACGCGCTTCTCATTGGACTCAGTTTCGCCAAAGAGCTGGGGGTCGAATATCTCGAAGCTTTTGGAGATTCGCAATTGATAGTCAACCAAGTTCGCGGTGAGTATGAAGTCAGGAATCAAGACCTGATCCCGTACCACCAGGAAGCCATCAAAATGGCAGAATCTTTCGAAGAATTCTTTATTGAATACATCCCTCGTCTCCAGAACGCTTATGCAGACGCACTGGCGGCACTAGCAGTATCACTGGCACAGCCTCCCGAAGCTGAGCTGTTAGTCACAGTACGGACGCATCAACTCTGCGTACCCATATACAGTACGGAGATTGAAGAAGAAGAGGATAGAAACGTGAACGCCAAAGAGGTGAATTCAACTCAAATTGGGTCTGAGTCCCGAGATTGGCGTTTTCCTATCATCGACTACGTCCAATATGGTATCTTGCCAGAGGATGTAAAAGAAAAGGAATCAATCCGCCGAAGAGCTCCAAGATTCTTCTATAATACTGAAACCCATACATTATACCGTAGAGGGTACGACGGTCTTTTACTCCGATGCCTTTCGAACAGAGAAGCAAAGGAAGTTCTTAAGGAAGCACACGAAGGAGAATGTGGTGCGCATCAGCCCGGTCCTAAACTGTATGATCGCATCAGGAGGATGGGATATTTCTGGCCAACGATGGTTCGTGACGCAATCGAATACGCACGAGAATGCCACGCTTGCCAGATACATGCGAATTATATGCATCAACCGCCAGAGCAGTTGCACACGTCAACCACGTCTTGGCCGTTCGAGACTTGGGGCATGGACATAGTCGGTCCTATTTTTCCCCCTTCAGTCAAAGGTGATCGGTTCATCCTCGCGATCACAGATTATTTCTCAAAGTGGGCTGAAGCGATTCCGCTTAGAGAAGTGAAGACGAACAACGTCATCAATTTCATCAAGCATCATGTCATTTACCGACACGGCGTGCCAAGAAGGATCATTCATGACAACGGTCCACAGTTCATAAGCAATGCCTTCGTCAGATTCTGCGACAAGTTCAAAATCGAAGATGTTTCGTCGACAGCTTACTATCCCGCTGCGAACGGATTAGCTGAAGCGTTTAACAAGACGATCATTAAGATCCTGTCCAAGCTCGTGAAGACCAATAAACGAGACTGGGACGATAAACTCGGTGAAGCACTCTGGGCTTATCGCACCACCATACGCACGCCTACGGGAGCTACCCCGTATTCGCTGGTATACGGATGTGAAGCTGTGCTACCGCTGGAAATTCAGATTCCGTCCCTTCGGATCGCCCTCGCAACGGAGATGACGACGGAGGAACAACATCAGAAGCGTCTCGAAGAGCTCGAGAGGCTGGATGAAAAGCGTTTGGAGGCTCAACAACACATCGAGTTTTACCAAGCCAGGATGTCAAGGGCTTTTAACAAAAGAGTCCGACAGAGAAGCTTCAAGGAAGGAGATCTGGTCCTCGCTGCTCGCCGACCAATAATTCTCACCTCCAAGAAGAAAGGTAAATTCGAACCCAAATGGGAAGGACCGTTTGTAATAGACACAGTCTATTCAAACGGCGCATATCGCCTGATTACTCAAGAGGGCGCCAGGCAATTAATGCCAATAAATGGGAAGTTCCTGAAAAAGTACTATCCCTAGTACATTCAGGATAACTCGTTTACCGGGAAGTTCCTTGAAGAATATTACACTTAATATTCTAGAGGATAACCCAAAATCATTGTCACCACCAAAATCCCTCACTGATCAATTTCAATTGACAGTGAGTCCACCAAAAATGTTTTTCTGGCCCTCTTGATTCTCTCCATGAGCAAGAGGTCCACTTTCAGTTCGGAGTCCCTTTTCGATAAACGAAAGAACTCCTTCCCTTTTTCTCTTTGGTTAAACCTTGTTCATGGTTATAACCGGAGTTGAAAATTCCACTTCGATAAACGAAGAACCCATTTTCAGTTTAGATAACCCATCCTATAAAAGGCAAGTTTATCTAAATTTTCCAGATTCTCGGAGTGGACACCCCACTTCTAGTTTCTTCTTCGCTGGAAATAGAATATAAAATTCTTCCTTTCCAGGATCAGGGAATAGAATATAAAATTCTTCCTTCCTTGTTTTCGGGTTCGCCTTCACCCTAAAAGAAGACCGGGAAATAGAATATAAAATTCTTTCTTTCCCACACCAACCTTTTCTAAGAATTTATCAATCTAGGATTCATCTTAGGAAGTTTATCCCGAATCCTAAGCAGGGATAAGTCTGCGCCTAACACGCGCTGCCGGTTTAGTCTTTTTCCGTAGAAAAAGACACCAGAGTTCGATTCTGGGGTATTCTATCCTAAAACCTAAGTAAGGATAAGTCTGCACCTAACACGCGCTGCCGGTTGGTTCTTAACCGTTAAAAAGAACACCCGTTCACATATTCAACATTGTGGCATGTTGTTATTAATAACACCAAAATCCATGCCTTACACGCATGGGGAATGTCATCCTGAATCCTAAGAAAGGATATGTCGACATCTAACACATGTCGCTGGTTTAGTCTTTCGCCATAGAAAAAGACACCAGAATACCAGTCTGGGGTATTTTTATCCCGAAGCCTAAGTAGGGATAAGTCAGCGTCTAATACACGTTGCTGGGTAGCCTATGCCCGTAACAATGGCGAAGTCTACGTATTCGAAGTCGTAGCATCAAGTCTAAGGGATTTCATTCCTTTAGCACAACGTTACATGCGGAACGGATTCCGACAATTTCGCATGCTAGCCCGACTCAAACGGTAGTCGGTAAAGGCTAATCAAACCCGTTGAAGGCTGGGGGTTAGCCAAAAATCCTAAAGTCAACACCTAACACGTGTCGCCGGGTAGCCTATTCCCGTAACAATGGCGAAGTCTATGTATTCGACATCATAGCACAAAGTCTCAGAGAATTCACTCTCTTAGCACAACGTTACATGCGGAACGGATTTCGACAATCCGCATGCTAGCCCGACTCAAACGGTAGTCGGTAAAGGCTAATCAAACCCGTTGAAGGCTGAGGGTTTGCCAAAAATCCTATGAGTATTATGGTCAATCATTTCAAACGGAATGAGGAATCATAATAAAGATAAAGATAAAAACCAGTTTCACTAAGAGAATCAAATGTCAAAGTTTTCAGCAAATAAAATCATACATCAAGCCCATGGCTAAGGATCTGCTGACTAAACTTAGACAGCTTCTCATCATAAGCTTGCCTAAGCTCATCCTGCAACTCGGCTCTGATGGACTCTTCATTGGCGGCTAAAGTCTTCACCGCAACTTCCTCTGTCTCGACCAGCTGCTGCTTCAAGGACTTCAGCTCATCAGATAAAGCAGTGTGTGTTTGCTGATCCTGCAGCTTTGTCATCTGGAGAATACTCAAAGTCTCCTCCTTCTCACGGAGTTCTCGTCGGAGCTGATCTATCTGGGTCTCACAAGAAGCGATGGAAGAATCAAGCTCGTCAAGTGAGGATGATTTAGTAGCAAGGTTAGCCTCAACTCGATCTATTCGGCCCCGCTGCACCTGAATCTCGAGCTCAGCAACCATCCGAGTACTGCGCCATGACTGTAAGCGAGTATCCAACTCAGCAGCAATGAATGAAGAGGCACCTGCATCCCGGAGCTCGTGAAACATCTGAAGCTCACGCTCTAAGTAGTCAAGGTCATCGAATATAACTCTCGCCAGATCCGGGTATCCCGCGCCCTCTGTGACCGAGCACCGTCCCGGATCACATGAGAATCAATCTGAGAGGCTTCTTCGGCCACCAACTCTTCAATAGGCTTCACAGAGACAGTCTTATTAGCTGCTAACAACCACCTGCAGCTCAAGAAAGTGAGGTTCAACTGTTGCTCAGCACCTGGGAGACTGAACCTAGCACCAGTGCAGCCTGTCACGGTCCACAACCATGCACGAAGACCGTCCACCAAACCTCCATGAGCCCGAAGCTGCTGGCGCGGGTTCCCGACATAAAGCTGGTCATAACCAAACTGGCGAGCGAATCGGCAGGGTAAATACGGCTCTATAAAACAGTGATTCCCCACCCGGAAAGTTAAGTAGCCTGGCCTGATGTTCACTAGCCAATTAAAGCAGCCGATATCTAAATAAGTGCGATACTCCCTCGGCTTCTCCTCATCAATCAAACACTCGCCATACCGAATGGAGAACTGCGGAAAGCAAGTGGAGAATGCCCAGCACTTGTGGACCTGTAGCTGCCTCCTGATATCAGAGAATCCTCGGCCTTCCCACTCGCCATTCTCAAGCAGCTGTAGTAAGGGAACAGAGTGGTCCATGGCATGCGGTACCGACATCATGTCAGAACGATGAAGGACGAACCAAGCCATCAAATAAACATACGGAAGCTCCACCTTAGTGGTAGGAATCTGAGTCGGCGATTCCTTCTCCTCCCGTGTAAAAGCACCGGAAATCTGTCGAAGCCCTCGATGAATGTTAGCCACCATCACCGGAAGAAGTGAAAGTTCCTTTCTGTAGGCAAGTTGAACCGCAGGATAGAGCACTTCCAGTGGCAGAGCGTCACCGGACTGATACGGGACTACGCATTTCTTTAACCAGATGGCGAGGTAGCCGGCAAGAAGAGTCATCGGACGAATCGGTGCGGTCGCATGACATAAGAACGATCTGAATTTAGTCCTTGCAGGAAAGCCACTCTCAGGACTGCTAATGGTATAGGAGTGGGCGTCAGTCTTCTTCAGCAGCTCATTAACCTCTGAAGGAGTCAGCGGTGCCAGTTCACAAATAGCTTTGCCAGAATGGCTATCTAGATTCCTGAACAAATATGATGCGAATTGCTTCAGGCTCACATTTGATTTGGTCCTCTTCGCTAGGGGCTTAGACTGCGCCAAAGCAATGTGATAGTGACAAGTGAGGTCCCATAAGGTCTCGTAGCGGTCGGGCATGCGATCCTTCAGCTGACTCAGTTCATGGTTGGAAGGAAAATACTCCTGGTATAACATCTGACCCATGGGCAAACCAGAAATCTTATGCATCTCATGAAGAGCCAAACCCAACTCTCCGTGCCTAGTCAGAAAGGTGTTCGAATCCGGATTATAAAGCTCACATAAGGCAAAGAAATGTTCGCACTAACAGGTAAACCATGCATGGTGGCACGAATGGCTGCATAAAGACCGCAAGCGTGCAACTCCTTGCTCCATCGGCTCAAGACGTACTTCGTCATACGAGCCCACCAAAACTTGTCCAAAGAATGGACCTAACCATAGAATCTG
>NW_017973418.1:0-1658 GCF_001876935.1 Asparagus officinalis
GTCCTAGATCACCGATTGCAATATTGGCTGAGAATTCAGACCTTAGGAATTTGGAGGCTGTTATGACGGCTATTCAAGCAACTCGACATGGTTTGAGGATTAATGGCTCTTAGTTGCCCAGCATCCTGGAACTATATGTGGCTGGCAAAGCGGCAGCCTCTTCAACCCCACGGTGAGACTCGGTTTCCCTCACGAGATGTATGAGGTGTCAGGGGCTTGCCTCTGGGGGACTTTCCTTAAGAGGAGTATATCAGACAGATGAGATCGACCAGCGTTTCTGACTGTTTCCCTTGATGGTAGAAACTCTGTGGGAGTTGCTCTGGCATTCATATCACCTCTGGCCTCAGCTCTTGGGGGTCTAAGGATCACAGGGAGAAGAAAGAGGACTCCGGGAATCATTCACAAAGAATTGGGCTGACTACCTTCGCCTGGGAACGATGTCAAAGGGAATCCTGCTCTTCCTCTAGGCGGGTGCGACCAGACTGAAGTGGAAAGGAGGATGGCTGAAGAGGAAGCCACTATAGCTCTCGATCATGATGAGGGCGGGTTCAAGTCTAGAACGGTTGCCCAAGAGATTCGAGATGAATCTTCGGATATAAGCCAGTCGTCCCTGAAGGCCTCTTAGCTCTTTAAGATTTCGGGGCGGTTGGAGCTCTTGAATAGCTCGCACCTTGTCTGGATCAATCTGGATTCCTTTCGTTGTGACGACGAAACCGAGGAATTTACCGCTAGACATCCCCAAGAATGACTTGGTAGGATTCATCTTGAGCTGATGAGTCCTCATGAGTTCGAACATAGCCTTCAAGTCTTGGAGGTGATCCTCCTTATGGCGACTCTTCACGACCAAGTCGTCTACATAGCATTCGACCGTCTTTCGCAGATGATCTCGAAAGATCATGCTCATGGCGCGCTGGTAGGTTGCGCCAGCGTTCTTGAGTCCGAAAGGCATGACAGTTGTTCGCGGGAAAAGTTGGTGTTTTCTTCATTATCGATGTCATTGCACTCAGTTAACAACTTTATGCGTTACAAAGAGATCCGGTCTTTTTATAAGATCCGGCTTACAATGAAAATCAAAATAAAACAAAGAAATCAAAATTACAACTTCTCTCTTTTACCGAACAAATCACAAGATCCTGTTATTCGGTCTCTTGCTTCTGTGGGTTGTTTGCCTGCGCCGGGGTTGCTTACCGTGGACCACCGCGTGATCTGGATCCAAGCAGATCTACGACGTATTACGGGTATTATCCCACCAAGGAGATAATAGCCGGGAGGGATCGTTTCACCAAGGAAACGACCGCTCGAATCTCGGGATCTAAGAACCAAGCTTAGATCCGGAGTGTAACGACGTAGATCTGAGGATTAGACTCTCTCGAACTCCTGCCTTTTTCGGTGCGGGTGCTCGCTAAGAATCAAATCCGGGTCTCCAAGTCTTCAAGCCTTCAGATCTCCGAGTTGAGGTGACAATCCGGCAGAGTTTCGGCTCTCTCAAAAGTTTCAGAAGAAGTCCCTCAAATGAACAACCACCCCCCCTATTTATAGCCTCTCTGAACTGTGCCTTTGTGCACAAGAGAGAGAGGGGGGGGAGTCGGGCCACCTGAGGGTGGCTCGGCTCATGCCGAGCCACCCTGAGGTGGCTCGGCCTTGGCCGAGCCACCCTA
>NW_017973418.1:21228-21847 GCF_001876935.1 Asparagus officinalis
TGACGCTGCGTGAGTTGACCACCGACGTGGTGTTGACAGACGAGGACAGGGCGGAGCTGCCGAAGCCTCAGTTTTTGTTTGGCGATTCTGTCACCGATCCTTCCGCTCTGCTGCTCAAGGAGAGCAGATGGTTGCGTATAGTGGAGGGGACTCACTATTACCTTCCCGTCATGCCGAGGGGGTTCTCGATCGTCGGGCTACGGTCTTTCGCGGTCCCTCGAGTGATGAACTGGGACTTGACCCCCACTCAGGACGGGGTCACCTGTGGTGTCTTTACAGGCTCCACGGCGGGATATGGGGTGGAGGGCTCATGTAAGCGCGTGACGGGTCTGCGCCCTGGCCTACTGTCTAATGAGCCGCCTGTAGGGGAGTCGACGGCGGTAGCAGAGACCTTCCGTCACCGTTTCTTTCGAGTAGGTGGGAGTTTTCCCCCAAAGGACTTCAGAGCCCCGGGGTGGGTATATTCTGCGCCGGGCAGCGATACTTGGTGGTCCAAGATCACCGATTGCATCTTGGCTGAGAATTCAGACCTTAGGAATTTGGAGCTGTATGCGGCTATTCAAGCCACTCGACATGGTTTGAGGATTAATGCCTCTTAGTTCCACAGCATCCTGGAACT
>NW_017973419.1:0-29593 GCF_001876935.1 Asparagus officinalis
GAAGACGTCTTCCAGCTTATTTTCGAGACCTTCTCGAAAACAAACAAAATCAAGCTCCCAGGGCCCATTACGATCATCAGGAGGAAAGATGGCGATTCTGCGGACCCAAACGTTACTTGCGAGTACCACAGAAGGATCCTCCACCCCACTACAGGAATGCTTTGCTCTCCAAGAATAGCATCCAGACCTTGGGTTGAAGCGCGTTGTGCCACGTATAACCTTAGGGTAAAAGCCAATTGAAAACACGGCAATACTCCAAAGATTACCAAGAGTATAAACTGTTTCTCATACTCCAAAGAGTTACAAGAGTATAAACTGTTTCTCAATTACTCCAAAGAGTACAAAGTATAAACTGTTCCTCAATACTCCAAAGAGCTACAGATTTATCAACTGTTCCTCAATACTCAAAGAGTACAAGGAGTATAAACTGTTTCTCAAGACTCCTGAAGAGTATACGGAGTATAAACTGCTCTCAACACCTCCGATAAGTACAAGCCAGCTATAAACTGCCTCTTAAGTCTCGACGGATAGAGTTAAACTAGCTCCCTGATACTCCAATAGGTATATGCATGTCTAAACTGTTCACCTTTTTTGACGGAAGTTCGCTGGCAGGATATTGACGCTAATATTCTTAAGGCATAACCTGGTCGGGCACAAAATTCAAACCCAGCTCCAAGAGAGAAGCTGGGGGGATAATCCAATGCATCGGGAATTCCCGAAAGGAATCACCACATGGGTATTAGGAACTAACCCGGTCTTCGTTGGATATTAGACGAAGAGAGAGATCTACATTCGAACTAACTGAAGGTCAGAATGTCTCCTCTTATTCTCTCTAACTTCTTATGAGTTATTTTTCGGTGAGGAGAGACCAATTCTTCTGATAGGTTGCAATCTTCTCACCAAACCACCCGCTGATCAAATCAAACGACAGTGCGACCCACCAACATTTCCATCTGCCAGTCATTGGCATTTCTCAGACTGTAACATGCTAGCGTCCTAAAACGGGCCTACGTTAAAAATCTCCCTTGAATGGTGACACAGAAAGTTGGCACTTTCTTTTGTACCCGTATTCCGACTCCTTTTACGTCCTGGTCAAACCTATAAAAGTTCAGGGCCAAAGCCAAAATCCCTCTCGGATTCCTCATATGAACGATGAGTCCACTTCAAATCGAGTTTAGGGTCATCTCAAACTCCTGCTGGCTGCAAACCTATAAAAGTTTAGGGGGCCAAGCCAATATTCTCCTCTCGATTCCCCAATGAACGAAGAGCGTTTCCACTTCCAAATCGGGTAATCAAACCTTCCCGACAAGTTAGGGTAATCCGATATTGTTACGATTCCTCGGGGGTGGAGATCCCCACTCTTAGTTTCATCCTTCCGGATTCGGTTTGGGTGGAGATTCCCACTCGAGTTCCTTTTCCAGCTGAGATCCAGAATATCAAATCTCTCTCTTTACACCGGAAAGATAAGAATTATAAAATTCTTTCCTCTCCTCGGACCTTTCGATGCGGCGAGTGGAGAACCACCTCCCAGTTCATCATTCCGGATTCTGGGGGGTGGGGATCCCACCTCAAGTTCCCTTTCCGGCCGAAGGATAGAATATACAATTCTGTTCCTCTTCACACCGGGAGATAGAATATAAAAATTCTTCTCTTCCCGTTTCTCAATTGTCTTGGCTTAGAAAGACCACGATCCTCGTTTTGCTCTCTCGCGTCAAATCCGGCACTCGATTGCACGGGGAATTTGTATCCCGAAGCCGTGGAGTAGGGATAAGTCAACGCCTTAACAACGCGCTTGCCGGGTAGTCTATTTCCTCGTAAGGAAAGACGAAGTCTATGTATTCAGAAATCATAGCATTAAGTCTATGGAAGTAATTCTTTCTTACCAACTTACATGCTGAAAACGGGTTTTAATAATTCCTATGCGTAGCCCGCATTCAAACGGTAATCTCGGTAAAGGCACATCAAACCCGTTGGGGATGGCCGGGGGGTTTGCAAAAATCCCAAAGCCTATGTCAATAACACGCATTGCCCGGTTCAGTCCTTGACCGTAAAAAGCGACAAAGACCACATTATCAATATTGTGGCAGGTTGTTATTAAGTTAACACCATAATCCGTGCCTCGCACGCAACGGGGCAAATTTTTATCCTGAATTCTAAGTAAGGATAAGTCAACGTCTACATACACGTTGCCGCGGTTAGCCTATTCCGTAACAATGCGCGAAGTCTACGCTATTCAACACGTCGCATTTTTAAAAAAAAAGGTTAACTCTTTTAGCCTGAACGTCACATAGGAGCGGACTTAAACAATCCGCCCATGCTAGCCCGACTTCAACTACGCACGTAGTCGGTTAGAAAGGCTAATTCAAATCCGGTTGAAGGCTGGGATTAGCCCAAATTCCTAAAGATCAACGCCAACACGCGTCGCCGGTAGTCTATTCCCGTTGAGAAAGACGAATCTACGTATTCAAATATCGTAGCACTAAGAGCGTTTTAAACTGCTCTTAGCACAGCGTCACATGCGGAAACGCGACTTAAACAATCCGCTATGCCGTAGCCCGACTCAAAACGGGTTAGTCGTAAAGCTTGTTCAAATCGTTGATGGCTGAGATTTGCCCAAAAATTCTATAACTGCGAGTCCATTGACGCATCAACTCCCTAAGTTCGGTCCGTGACTTGAGCACCCAACAATTCAGGACAAGAATCCACGAATCGCAGATGAATCAGCTTTAACAGTTGGATCCTGCAGCCCCGACACTTGGAAACCGCGAGCTCCATACCTTAAAGCTTTAAACTGTGATACTCAGCAAACGTACGAGTAAAACTGTGTTAAGGCGATCCGTAAACCTAGGTACAGCGGCCGGTCAACGGTAACCCTTAGGTCAACGCCACCAGCCAAGCGTTTGCAACCAAAAGTTCAAACGTCCGCGATTTCGAACACTAGGGTGGACGACGGTCAACGGTTAGGCCCTAGGTCAACGCCAAGCAAACGCGTTGCCAACAAAAGGTCAACGTTCGACGATTCGAAACCCGTAGGTGGACGACGGTCAACGCGTAGCCTAGGTCAACAGCCAAAGCAACGCGTTGCAGAAACGAAAAAGTCAACGATTCGACGATCCGAACCCTAGGGTGGACGCCGGTCAAATACGCGTTTAACCCTCGTCAATACGCCGATCAACGCGGTTGCAACACGAAAGTCAACGTCGACGATCCGAACTCTAGGTGGACTGCGGTCAACGCGTAACCCCATTAAGGTCAACCCGATCAACGCGTTGCGATAAAGCCAACACACGGGACCGAACCTAAGCCAGACACAATTGGGCGGGAGGGTAGTTCAAAGTCAACTCAAGTGACTACGAGCCAAACTCAACTCTCAGCTGCCAAGAACTCGAGACTTCCGACGTACGGCCAGTACGATAAACGCAGCCGCGGAAGAACTCGCTATTCGCAAAAGCATCGGATAAATCGAAATCGAAGAGTCAAGAGGTGAAGCTCTAACTACGCCCGACTGGTAAGCCAGATCAATCACATCCAAAGCTATTCCAGCCTCTTCGTATAAAAGAAACCGAGTCAGAACACTTTGGGGAAGGGGGTATTCTGCTTAGGCAATGAAAATTGCCTATAGTTCTCCACAACCGGTTCAGTGTTAAGAGCGACGATCATGAATGTCACCATACAAACTCCACATGGAAAGCGCTAATCAACATCGACGCAACGGACTAAAGTGAATCGACGCAGTTACAGTGAGCGGGAAGGACTTTCGGAAATCACGAAGACGCCCGACCAATCGGAAGCCCCCGGGCCACCTGCTTCACAAAGAAGGACAACGCCCTCCGTGCCCTCGACCACTCAAAGACAATCCAACCATCAGAACGGATCAACTCATTCGTCACGCATCCAACGCGACCCGAAATCACAAATTCCGAGTTCGTACGAAGATCTACGGGAAAACAATCATAATACATTCCCACGGGTCTCAGGAATTCCCAAAACACCCCCAGGGGGTGTCTCAGTAAATTCCGGAGACCACCGCCAGGGGCTGTCTCGGAATTTCCGAGACACCCCAAGGTGTCTCGGAAATCCCGGAGACATCCCAGGGTGTACATCGGAAATTCCGAGACAAAATACCCCAAGGTGTCTCGGAATTTCGAGACACCCTAGGGATGTCTCGGAATTCCGAACACCAAGGTGTCTCGACATTTCCAAGACACCAAGGGTGTCTCGGAATTTCCGAGACACCCAGAGGGTGCTCGGAAAATTCCAGAGACAGCCCCTTGAAGGGTGTCTCGCGATTTCTTGAGACACCCTTAGGGGTGTCCGAGCCCGTACCTACCCCCTACCTACTGCCTATATGCAATAAATAGACCCTAGTGCCTTTGTTGAAAGGGAGGATTTTTGGAGAGCTTGGCGAAGCCCCTCGTGCCAGCGAAGGTGCCCGTGTGCTTCAACAAGAGGGAGTTACAGGTCTTGATCAGAGCCTCATTCTACCCGTCCGAGCCTTAGATTAGCCTTTTAGCGTTAATACTAAGAAGAGCCTAATACCTCGCTTTAGCCCGGGGAGTATACGCTTATAGCTTCTAAGATCCCCACGCGATCGACGAAGTTCTGCTTCTATATCCCTCCGCGGGATAGACGATGCTCTGCCCGATTTTCTCGGAACAGATCTGGAGGTGCCCCGGTGGTCCACGCGATATCACAGTCCCCGCTCACCAGGCAAAAGACCCACGCAAGCAAAGAGGGATGACAAAACAGATCTTGCCGTTTTGTTTGAAAGAAGTTGCTTTATCTTGTTTTTCATTGTGTACGTCTTATAAAAGGGCTATCTTTTTATTTCATTGTAAAACGATTCAAAGTCTGTAATGAACTGCAGCAATGGAATTACACGACTTTTCCGCAGAAACGATGGTCGTGAAAGTCGTGAACAGGGATCGACATTAAAGACGTTGAAGACCATGTTCGACTTTTTGATGCCGCAGCTCATCAGTGAAGGATGAATCCTACCAAGTCTTTCCTCGGAATGTCGAGTGGCAAGTTCCTGGGATCTCGTCTGTCACCACCAAAGGTATCCACATAGATCGTGCTGATCAAAAGGTAAAAAAAAAAAGGCGATCAAGAATTACAACCTGCCGGAGGAACCTCAGGAGCTCAGACGATTACAAGGCGATTGGGTTTAATCCGTCGGTTCATTTCGAACCTACTCAGAGAAAATTGCCAGCCAATTCTCCAAGGCTCGCAAAAGAAGGGCGTATCATTTATATGGATGAATCTTGTCAGGAAAGCATTCGCAAAGCATTAAAGAATAATCTCTCAAACCCGTACTCGTTGCACCGAAATCGGGCAAACCCGTTCTTTGATTTATGTCAACGGCGACGAGCCACTCAATTAAGTGCATTGCTGCACAAGATGACGATAAACGGGTCACGAAACAGGCAGTGTATTTACTCTGAGGGTCCGAACCTATGGTGGGCGCCGAGTCTCGATATTCCTATCGATTGAGAGGAATGCCTCGCCTTGGTGTTCGCCCATTCAGAAGATGCGGTTATTTTGTCGGGAGACCATTTACGTCATCTCTAAAGTTTAATCCGGCTTCGAAGTATTCATTGGACTCAACCCGCCTTCCATGAGCTGCGAATTAGCAAAATGGGCCTTACTCGTGTCCAATAACGACTTGCATATCAAAGCCAACAGAAGTCGGCAAAGGACAGGCCCATATGCGATCCCTCCTTGCAGAAATCAACGACGGATACCGCCGAAATACTATGACGGCTTAACCAGATGGAAACCCATGAAGTCAACGATGCTTCTCACCAACCAAATTATGGCGCTTTATACTTCAGATTGGCGCTTCACGAGCAACTAATGTGCAAGTGCTCCTGGAAGTTCTAAAATCTCCTTGCGAGGGGTTGGCAGTAGTCCTAAGTTTCCCCCAGGAAACATGTGATGCCTCGCGCGGCTCTCCGCTAAACCGGAGCCTATGCTCGAATAATGTAGCAGAGTTATAACGCACCTGATCATAGCGACTCACTCGCTAAGGAGCTGGGGTTGAATATCTTCGAAGCCTTCGGCGATCATCAACTAATAGTCAAAGGCAGTCCAAGGAGAATAATGAAGTGCGGAAGTCAGGGATATATTCCATACCTAAAGATGGCAGTGGAGGATAGCCGGAAACTATTTGAAAGGATTCTTCATCGAACAATTACCACGGCTACAGAATACCTATGCAGATGCATTGGCACGACACAGTTTGGCGGTATCCTAGCACAGGCCCCTCCCGAAACAGAACAGATTTCTTACGGTAAGAAACCCAACTCCTAGTGCCACTTCTACAGTGAACGAGGCCGAGAAGAAGAAGTTCAAGGAGGTACACGGCTCTACTCAAATCGAGGCCTGTCTCGAACCACTGAGATTGGTGTTTCCCCATTTCATCGACTACGTCCCTGCATGGAATCTGCCCAGGAAGATGCTGAAGGGAAAAGAAGAGTCAATCCGGCGAAGAGCACCAAGATTCTTACTTACAATACAGAGAATCGAACGCATACGCAGGGGTATGATGGGCTGGCCTATTCGTGCTATTCAAACCAAAGAAGCTTGAAGAGGTCCTAAGGAAAGCGCAGAAGGAGAGTGTGGGACATAAACCTGCGTCCTAAAGCTTTATGACCGCATCAGAAGAAATGGGGTATTTCTGGCCTTCCATTGATGGAGTGATGCACTACGTATGCGCCGAAGTGGACGCATGTCAAATACACGGGAGGTATGCTCACACCAACCTCGGAGCACCATGCATCCGTCGTTACGTCGTGATGGCCGTTCGAGACTTGGGGACATGGAACATGTTGGTCCTATAAATCCTCCGTCAAGTCAAAGGCGACCGGTTCATTTTGGCGTTAACCGATTACTTCTCCAAATGGCGAAGAATTCCACTCAGAAGAAGTTAAGACGAGCAACGGCTCATTGCGATTCATTCAAGCACCACATCATCTATAGGTATTGGTGTTCCGAGAAGAATCTACATTGACAACGGTCCTCAGTTTGTCAGCAACACCTTTATAAAGGTTCTGCGAAAAGTTTAAGATTCAGACGACATTCTCGTCGGGACGGCCAAGTTAATCCTACAGCACATGGTTAGCTGAAGCCTTCAACAGACCATCATCAAACTCTTTACAAATCGTGACAGACCACAACAGAGTAATATGAGAGACACTAATGGCGCAGCTTTAGGGGCCTATCGGACCACGGGTGCGCACACCAACGAGCGACCCCGTATTCATCTGGTATACGGATGTGAGCCTGTTCTTCCATTGGAGATCCAAATACCATCTCTTCGGGATCGCTCTTTCACCCAGGATGTCGACGAAGAAAACATCAGAGCCGCCTCGAAGAACTCGAGAGCTTTGATGAAGAGCCGCCTGGAAGCTCAACAACACATTGAATTTTACCAAGCTAAATCTCCGGCCTTCGACAGAAAAGGTTCGACAAAGGAGTTTCAAAGAAGGAGATTCTGGTTCTAGCTGTGAAACGCCCGGGCCTATGATCCTAAACTCCAAAGAAGGGAAGGTAAATTCGAACCCAAATGGGAAGGACCATTCGTCAGTAAGAGACGTCTAACTCGAAGTGGCGGCATATCGCCTCGTCCCAAAGACGGCGACCGGCTCCTTGATGCGATAAACGGCAATCCTGAAAAGATACTATCCTTAGTATTCCTTTTGATAAGCCAATGGCATCGGGAAGTTTCCCGGTAAGAATACCACATGGGAAATACTTCTTAGGAAAGAACCCGGTCATTGTGGAATTTTACGAATAAGAACTCTACATTCGAACTCTGAAGGTCAGAATGCTCTCTTCTTCATTCTCATCAAAATTTTCACAACTCTTATGAGTTACTTTCTGTGGAGCATGAGATCTAATCCCTCTGACTAGGTTATAATTTTTCCTCACCAAACCATCCGCTGATCAAATCAAACGACAGGGAACCCACCAACATTTTCCATCTGCCAGTCATTGGCGTATTCACAACTCCAGTTTTGGTCAAACCTTCCTACAGTTAGACCAAAGCCAAAATCCCCTCTCGATTCCCTCCAATGAATGAGAGGTCCACTTCAAATCGAGTGACTCAAACCTTCCGACAGTTAGGGTCATCTCAAACTCCAGTTTTGGTCAAAACCTTCCCACAGTTAGGAAAAGCAAAATCCCCTCTCGATTCCTTCCATGAACGAGAGGTCCACTTGAAACAGTCAAACCTATAAAAGTTAGGATTGTTTCTGATCTCGCTTAGTCAAGCCTACACACGGTCAAGACTAAAGTCGAGTCACTCCTTTTCGATAAACGAAAATCCACCTTTGTCCCCTTTTTCCACCAAACCTATAAAAGTTAGGGTTGAAATTGGGTCTTCTCCTCAATGAATGAGGGGTTCTTTGGGTTCAAATGACCAATCCTATAAAAGGTAGTGTCGTTCGAACTTTTCCGATTCTCGGAGTGGAGATCCCACTCTTAGTTTCATCCTGCAGGATTCTGGGGGTGGAGATCCCACCTCGAGTTTCCTTTCCGCCTGAAGATAGAATATAAAATTCTTCCTCTTCGGCAACGGGAGATAGAATATAAAATTCTTCCTCTCTCGTTTCTTTTCCACCGGGAGATAGAATATAAAATTCTTCCTCTCCTCGAACCTTTCCGATGCTCGGAGTGGAGATCCCACTCCCAGTTCATCCTTCCAGATACTGGGGGTGGAGAATCCCACCTCGAGTTTCTTTTCCAGCTGAAGATAGAATATAAAATTCTTCCTCTTTAGCACCGGGAGATAGAATATAAAATTCTTCCTCTCCTCGGACCTTTCCGATGCTCGGAGTGGCGACCCCACTCCCAGTTCATCATTCCGGGTGCTCGGAGTGGAGATCCCATTCCCAGTTCATCCTTCCAGATACTGGGGGTGGAGAATCCCACCTCGAGTTTCTTTTCCAGCTGAAGATAGAATATAAAATTCTTCCTCTTTAGCACCGGGAGATAGAATATAAAATTCTTCCTCTCCTCGGACCTTTCCGATGCTCGGAGTGGAGACCCCACTCCCAGTTCATCATTCCGGGTGCTCGGAGTGGAGATCCCATTCCCAGTTCATCCTTCCAGATACTGGGGGTGGGGAATCCCACCTCGAGTTTCTTTTCCAGCTGAAGATAGAATATAAAATTCTTCCTCTTTAGCACCGGGAGATAGAATATAAAATTCTTACTCTCCTCGGACCTTTCCGATGCTCGGAGTGGCGACCCCACTCCCAGTTCATCATTCCGGGTGCTCGGAGTGGAGATCCCATTCCCAGTTCATCCTTCCAGATACTGGGGGTGGAGAATCCCACCTCGAGTTTCTTTTCCAGCTGAAGATAGAATATAAAATTCTTCCTCTTTAGCACCGGGAGATAGAATATAAAATTCTTCCTCTCCTCGGACCTTTCCGATGCTCGGAGTGGAGACCCCACTCCCAGTTCATCATTCCGGGTGCTCGGAGTGGAGATCCCATTCCCAGTTCATCCTTCCAGATACTGGGGGTGGAGAATCCCACCTCGAGTTTCTTTTCCAGCTGAAGATAGAATATAAAATTCTTCCTCTTTAGCACCGGGAGATAGAATATAAAATTCTTCCTCTCCTCGGACCTTTCCGATGCTCGGAGTGGCGACCCCACTCCCAGTTCATCATTCCGGGTGCTCGGAGTGGAGATCCCATTCCCAGTTCATCCTTCCAGATACTGGGGGTGGAGAATCCCACCTCGAGTTTCTTTTCCAGCTGAAGATAGAATATAAAATTCTTCCTCTTTAGCACCGGGAGATAGAATATAAAATTCTTCCTCTCCTATTTTGACACAACTTTCAACTTCCAATCCGCGCACTTGGTGCATGGGGAATTTTATCCCGAATCCTAAGTAGGGATAAGTCAACACCTAACACGTGTTGCCGGGTAGCCTATTCCCGTAACAAGGGCAAAGTCTACGTATTCAAAGTCGTAGCATTAAGTCTAAGGGAGTTCATTCCTTTAGCATAACGTTACATGCGGAACGGATTTCAACAATCCGCATGCTAGCCCGATTCGAACGGTAATCGGTAAAGGCGTATCAAACCCGTTGAAGGCTGGGGGTTTGCCAAAAACCCCAAAGTCAACGCCTAACACGCGTTGCCGGGTAGTCTATTCCCGTAAGAAAGACGAAGTCTATGTATTCAAAGTCATAGCATCAAGTCTAAGAAAAGCAATTTTCTTAGCACAACGTTACATGCGGAACGGATTTCGACAATCCGCATGCTAGCCCGATTCAAACGGTAATCGGTAAAGGCACATCAAACCCGTTGATGGCTGGGGGTTTGCCAAAAATCCCATAAAATCTGTCATTCAGAAGAAATACAGACAAATCACAAGAAAGAAGCAAATGCGGAGTTTCTATTAATAGGTCAAGTCAAAAGCATACAACAAAGAGCTCATTAGCCCGAAGGCAACTGACGGCTAAGAATATGAGACTTTAAGCTAAAAAGTCTATCTGCATAACTCTGCTCAAGTCCCGCCTGCAGATCTGCTCGGGCAGATTCCTCAGAACAGCTCAAGATCTCCGCAGCTTCACTCTTCAACTTCATCAATCCCTCCTGAGTGGATCCGAACTCCTCGAGTACCCGGTCACGAGAACGCTCTAGTCCGATCAAGTCATCTGCGATAAGAACGGCGGATTCCTCGGCACGCTTCAAGGCCTCCTTCAACCTAGTCGCTTCCTCGCGATTCGAGTCCAAGGAACGGAGTAACTCAGCTTTCTCCCTATCCATCCTCGCCATGTTAGCCATTAGATGCGCAAGGGAGCTCTCGCGTGACTGAAGCTCACGCCCGACGGAAGATCTCAGTTCACGCCACTGCTCCATCCTATGCTCTAACTCAGAGGATACGAAAGAAGAAGCCCCGGTAACCTCCAGTTCCTTCAACTCTCGTATCTCTGACTCCAGGGCAGCGAAATCAGCAGTGAAGGAATCAGCCAGTTCCGGGTATCCTTCTTCCCTCATCATCGTCATGTGGCGAGAGAAGGAACGCCGGAACTGATCGAAGCCGCCTCCTCGGTGGAGAAGCTTCTCGATCAAGCCATTATACCAGGCGGTGAAGAAGCTGAGGTCCGTACGGAAAGCCTCTCCGTCAGGATCAGTATCGGCCAAAAGGCTACGGACACGCTCGTGCAAAGAAGATCGAGATCCTACAAGCAACAACTTGGAAGCTCAGTGAACTATCGAATATGGAAAGGAAAGTCAAAAGGCAGGTTCCGAACATACCGACGCCAACGGATGTCCCATCAGGTTGAGAGCCGACAGGCTCCGAGACAGCAGCAGAAGAGGGTACGTCAGCCCCTGCAGGCGGAGTACTCACACCACTCGGCAAAGGCGGGGAGGCACCACTGCCATGAAGATTTTCAGCCCCAGGAACTGTAGTTGTATCAGGCTCAACGCCTGGTCCTACAGTGACATTCCTATGTTAACCAAATGGAAATTTGGACAAATAAGGAGAATCGGGATAAGAAGGTCGTATGAATACCTGCAATCCCCATGTCCTCAGATGCAGCCGGAATGCCAAGAGTCATAAAGGTATCGGCCCAAGCGGCTGGTCCTATGATAACACTCTCTTATTAGTCAAAATGAAAATTTAGACGAATAAGAAGAATTGGGATCTGCATACCTGTAGATCCATTATCCGCGGGCATTTGAGGGATGCCAGGAGTCATATGAGAATCAGTCCTAGCGGCTGGTCCTATGATTGCACTCATTAGTCAAAAGACAGATAAACATAGGAAAGTACAATATCCCTGAATCGTATACATACCTGCAAGCCCGTCGCTCTGAGGCAAACTGGATATGCCAGGGATAGATACCGGGCTAACTCCAATGGTAGACGCTGCGATAATCAATCATTCATTAGTCATATGAAATATCGGGCAAGAGGGAGAAAATCAGATATATACCGGTAGATGAATCGTTCCCGAAGAATGGTCTCTCGGTCCCTCTGGAAGTCTGCTCAGCCAGCATGTCAGCTAATAAGCCGGCATCCGGCTTCGAGAAGCTTGGCCCCTCCATCGCAACATCTGCAGGGTAACCCAAATGTTGAAGGATGAGGAAAGCTCAAACGAGAAATCTTCCTTCACCTTACATAAGGAAAATGACATTGGATGCGGATATACCTGAATAAGGGATTGTGGGCTCAACATTATTTATCTGCTCAAGATCGATGTTAAGGTCGATGCCCAAAGACCCATCGTGAAAAGCGTCGCACATTTGTTGCACAAAGCAATCCATGTTGTCAACGCCAGGGGACGCCGAACCCGGTGGGAGTTCGCCCTCCTCGAAGAAACCTGAAGCACAAAACATGGTCACAAATCCCCAAAAGGTAAACAACCTTGAAGCAAGAGCAATTGAATGTTACCTCCCCCTCCATCGGCGGTGCTCCCTAAGTCCACTCCACAGGGACGCTGACCGTCATGGGACTTATGGGCAGTCTTCTTCCTCTTCGGGGCACCAACCCTCCGAGGACCATAGGGTCGAACATGCGCAGGCCTATCACACGTTTCAACGTGTGTAGGAGCTGAGGGCTCATGATCACCGGCTGTCCTACCTAAAATGACAATAGCCATTTCAATGAAAAAGAGCTGTCATTTATGGAAAATGAAAATTAAAAGAGATAGGACAAACCAGTATCGAAGTCCCCTCTGCCGGTATCCACGTCCGCATACTCGTCCTCGGAGTTCTCGTCATCATCACCCGCAGGGAGAAGTTCTTCTTCGTCTGAGACAAGAGATTTGGCATGCCCTTTTCTCCGCTTCTGAGCAAGCTCAGCTCTGCGACCAGCCATCATAGCAGCCCGGACCGCATACTCGGACTGCAACTCTGAGAGGCTCCTCGCGCTGATGGACTCATATGCAGAAAGGAACCACTTGCAGCTGAGGAAAGTGATCAATGGCTTACGCCGGTACGAAGGAAGAGCAAAACGGGCTCCAGTACAGCCCACCATCGTCCATAGCCACGCTCGAACGCCATCAATCAATCCTCCCTCAACCCGCAGGCTGCGGCTCGGATTCCCGACATACAGTTGGTCATAGCCGAATTGTCGAGCAAAGCGGCAAGGGAGATAAGGCTCTATGTGGCACTGGTTCTTCACCCGAAGGACGAGATAGCCTACACGGATGTTCACTAACCACCGGAAGCAACCAGCGTCAAGAACGGTCCGGTCACTTCTAGGTTTCTCCTCATCAACCAGCACGTCGCCATAGCGACCTGAAAAGTGAGGGAAACACTTAAAGAACTCCCAACTCTTGCGGACCCGGAGCTCTCGCTGAACATCACTAAATTTGCTCCCAAACCATCTGCTCTGCTCCAACAATTGCATGAAGGGGACAGGGATGTCAACAACGCTGGGGGCCGACATCAAGTCGGGACGGTGAAGAACGAGCCACGCCATCAAATATGCGTAAGGGAGCTCAACCTTTGGGCAAACCAGCTCAGCTGATGGTTCAGAACCCATATGTGTAAAACTGCTAACCAGACCCCTGAGCCCGCAATGGATACTAGCAACCATTGCTGGGAGCAGGGAAAGCTCTCTCCCATAAGCCAGCTGAACTGCAGGGAAGAGCACCTCGATGGGTAGAGCGTCAGAAGGTTGGTGCGGGACGACACACTTCTTCAACCAAAGGGCAAGGTAGCCTGCTAATAGCGCCCGGGACCCTATAGACCTCTGTGCGCGGCGGAGAAAAGAGCGAAACTTTGTCCCCGCGGGAAAAGCCCCCTCAGCACTGCCGATAGTGTAGGAACGAACCTCAGCCTTTTCCAACAACTCATTAACGGCCGAAGGAGTCATCACGTCTAATTCATGAATGGGCGCACTGGAATCACCTTCCAAGTTCTGGAACAAGTAGCTGGCAAACTGCTTCAAGCTGATCTGCCTCTTCCTTCTCGCTTGGGGAGAAGTTTGGATCAAGGAAGTGTAGTAGTGGCAAGTAAGATCCCAGAGTGTGTCATACATGTCCGGAGTATCTTTCTTCATACACTCCAGCTGCTGGTTCGTAGGGAAGTACTCCTGATACGGACAGTCCCCCATCGGAAGACCCGAAACATAATGCATCTCGTGCAAGGCCAACCCTAGCTCACCTCCGCTGGTCAGGAAGGTGTTGCTATCGGGCACATAAGTCTCCAGCAAAGCCAAGAAATGGCGACAGCTGACTGGGATGCCGTACATAGTAGCTCGTATGGGTGCATACAACCCACTGCTCTTCAGATCCCTCTCCCAGCGCGCCAAGACGAAACCAGTCATGCGCGCCCACCACCCTTTGGCTAGGGAGGAAGCCCAGCCATAACATCTGTACTCCGATGGGGGTAACTGTCTCCCAAGAAGAGCCAGACGGTTGCTCACAGTCGGAGCAGCAGCTGACACCTCGCCTGGGGGTGCAGTATCAAGACCCATGATCCCGGGTCGTAGACCACGCACGTCATGATACCCCTCAGAGCCAGGAGTCTTATGGTGAGTAGCATATCCGCATTGAACCCGATCAGCATCTTCAGTAAGATGCCAAGACATCTGCCGGTCCACGGCTTGCCCCTTCAAATGACTGAAAGAATAGTGGCGTGGAATCGAAGGGATGTACAAACAGGCTCCACCGTCAAGAGTTAACCAATGCTCCTCACAAAGAGTCAGCGTGGCAGGATCCCTGACATGATCTCCAAATAGAAAACCCGGCTTCTTTAGAACCTGAGTGGAAGTAGAATCAGGGGTGAAGGAGGCATCTGTGATAAGTTGGCGCAAGCAATGGCGCCCTCCTTCCTGTATCGAACGGCAAGAGTCATTTGGACGATCCCCGTCGAACCGAGGAAGTGGGCCAACAGCCTGCCTAAGAGTAGCGGAAGAGAAAACCTCCCGACTACATCCGGTGTTGGCGTGAGGAGGAAGGCTACCCGCGGGAAATTCCACTGCAATAAAGCACAAGGGCGGAATCAGAAAATCCATCTCGTAAGAAGAATGATAGACTCATCCACGGAATAATTGGAGAGACGATTTTGAGTGACCTACACCAGAAGGACGGCATGCGTCATCACGTGAATAACGTGGTAACGTACACCGACCTATAAGGTGTAGGACAACACAAAATCGCCCCAATATATCCGAAGACTTGAATTGGCTAAGCAAAACAAGTCTGAAACCTTACCCTCCGCGAGAGAGGTATCGGTTCTTCCTTCATGACCCGCAAAGAGGTCAATCAGGGATGTAAGACAAAATCTCTGCATAAATTCTCACCCCCGAAAAATGAAGCCGCGGGAGAGGATGTCGTGGGGACCTCCTCCTCACTATGCTGTGAACGAGAACGGCTCCTCCGGGGACGAGATCGACGCGGAGACATTGCAAATCTGCAACGAAAAGCAGCAAGTCAGGTACAATCTAAAACATGAATATACGAAATTTAAAAGGGAAATTAAGAACTTTAATTAAAATCCTATACACAAATAGGATTTCATAATTGAAGTCTAATTAAACCTACAAATTTCGTGCACGATGATTGTCATCTTTCACGGTGAATTTTGGTGAAATACCCAAAATACCCTTTGTGTTCAAGGCCAAAATCTAGGTCAAGGACACGCGTGACCCGGGTCATGATCGTCACATTCGATCATATAACACCCCGGTACCCCACAATTTTGGTTAAAATTTGCAAATGAGCCCTTTTGCAGAATTCAGCCAATTTTGCATAAAAGCCCCTCTACAAAATCTTGGTTTGGGCTCCACATGCCTTATCAAAATTTTGATCATGAGTTCGTGGTCAAAACTCATTGGATTTCAGCCATAAGTTCACTGCCTTTTGCAAATAAGTCCCTCTAAGACATTTATGGGCTGTTTTGCAAATAAACCCCTCCAACAACTTTTGGTCCTCTTGCCTAAAATACCCCTCAAGCTTGTGGCCAAATGAACATGTAATTTAGGTCCTAAACTTCAGTCCTCTATTACATGAACACCACCCCAATTCTTCGGCCACTTTTGCAAATAAGCCCCCAAAACTTTTCGGCCCCACATTTGCACATAAAACCCTCAATAAGGTATGGTCTTTTTGCATGAAACACCCATCCAAATTGTTACCAAAGGGGAATGAAATCCAAGCCTCAAAATTTCAGTCCCATTTTGCAAATAAACCCCCACGAATTTTGCAAATAAACCCCCCAAAGTTTCGGCCATTACCTCTTTTTGCACAAAACCCCCCGAAATAATAGTGCATACATGCCCCCTAGTCTACCACAAGAATAAAAATGCAACCTTTACCACAAAATAAGAGGATGGTGAAGAGGAGCTTACCCAAATCAAGAGGCTTGAAATCCCCAATCCAAGAGTCAAGATCCGAGCTTGAAGGTGGAGGGAGAAACCCTAGTGAAAAGTGAAAATTTTCGGCCAAGAAGGAGCATACAAAAAACCGAATTTCTTTGGGGTATGGAGCTCTTGAAAGAAAAACAATGGAGGAGGTTTGGAGGAAGAAGATGAATTCTCTTTTGAAAAGAGGGGGGAAAACAAAAGGGGAAACAAATTCAAACAAGAAAGAAAACAAAGAGGGGGGAAACAAAATGAAGAAAAAGACAAAAGGGGGGGGGCCTTCAAGATCCGGGTGAATGAAGAGGTCGAATACGAGTTCGACCAGAAGAAGTTCGAAGAATACCTCTCCTCTTCCTCCTCCAGATCTGCCTCCCCGAACCGGCGCAAGAAGACATCCGCTTCCAAGAACGTTCGTGGGACTTCCAACTCAAAGAACCAAGAGCCCTCCGCTGCCTTTGCACCACGCAACGTCCCCATGTTGCTCAGCATGGTCAAGACAGCAAATCCAGCTCTCCCATCAACCTCAAAGGCGATGGATGATGCAACTCCGATTCTGTCCAAAAGGGCACTCCAAAGGCGTCGTCAACGCCTTGCTCAACAACTCGCCAAGGCCAGGGAGTCAAAAGATGGAGTGCGCTATGCAGAGGACTTGAAGTCAAGGCAGCGACAAGAGCAACGGCAAGCAATCAACCTCCCCTCCAAAACAGAAGCGAGTGAGTGGATCCGTGTCAAGAGGAACCGCTCCACGCTCGAGGAGCGAATCAAGAAGCGCCGTGCTTTACTTGCGCATGCCCGACTCCTCCTAAAGAAGGCGGAAGAAATGCAGCAAGAAACGGCGGTCAAAGCGCCGACCACAAGCAAACGGGTGTGGGTTCCCAAATCGAAACCAACACTTCCAGCAAAGAAGGGTGAAACCATCGCCCAAAGCTCCTCCAAATCAGGTCATGTTTCTACTATCCCGGCACCTTCAACGGCGCCAAGTAAGAAAGGGGATCATTCAAGATCCCAGGTTCCTTTGACAGGTCACCTCGGTCCCTTACCGGCGAATCGAGGTAGAGTACCCGTCAAAGAACGACTGGGACCATTGAAAGGTCCCCAAGTTTCAAATCAGACTGGGGGTCGATTTAATCCCCCCAATAAAGAAAACAAAGGGAAAGCCCCTATCACCGACCGCATCGGATTGCGAGTCGAATTAAAAGAGCCCGTTCAGTTCATACGCTCACAAAAGCGTAAGATTGAACGGGCCACTCTTGATAAAACTAACCAAGTGTTGCATTCCCAAGGGGAAGCACACTCATCTGAAGATGAGAGTGTTATACTAAGGGACACCCACCAACACTCTGTAGGGTGCTCCAGCTATCAAGCTGATGAGTTGTACTACAGAGCTGGGGGTGTGGGTAAATCTCGAAAGAGATATGTGCAGGATATGAAGTCCCAATGCCCGTGTGCAAGTATCATCAAGACGGTGCTGTCGGAATGCCGCTGCAACAGTCCCCCAAGAAGAATCTCGGTGTTCGAGAGACTCTCCAAGCCGAGGCATTTCCACAAGAAGAAATTGCTCCGCCAAAAAGACGAGTATTCAAGAGTGTCGGTCAACATGACCGGCCGAGGGGAATCAACACCACACTTCAGCATAGAACAGCTCGCTGAGGTATCCCGGTGTATAGCACGGATGCGGCCCGGAACCAGCGGCCGGAAGGGCTACCAAAGAGTACCAAAGGGCCTCTCTCTGGAAGAAGAAGAATCAGATGCTGATTCAGATACCTGCTCCGCCGTCGCATCAGATGACACGGCTTCAAGTGCGGGCCAGCCGTACGAATCACTCATGATCAGTGCCGAACAAATGAACAAAATGCTTGAAGACGCCCTAACTCGGCAGAAAGAAGCTTTCAAATTCGAGATGGAAATGACCCTACAGCGGATGAGGGAGATGCACGATCAGCAACTCGCAGCTTTGACAACTCATCAAGAGGAGCCCACTCGACCCAATCATCAGAACCAAGAAGAGAATGAACGGGAAGGGAATAATGTCATTATTCCTCCTGTCAACAACGACAACGGAAGTGGTCCGGTAGATGATAATGCCAAAGAAGACCACATTACCTCTCCCCAAAACCACTCGAAAATAGAAACGAGTGAAGACAAAAAGATGAAAGACTTGGAGAGCAAAATCAATGCATTGATGAATGCTCAAGAGGTAAAAAGGTCAGGTATACCGTGTCCATATCCGAGGGAGTGGGAATCCATTCCATATCCGGCAAAGTTTAATCTCATTAACTTTACGCCGTTTGATGGAAAGGGTTCCCCTACCCAACATTTAATCTACTTCAAGTCTCATTTAGGAATTATTTCCGGAAATGAGCCCCTCATGGTGCGGTCATTCGTCGGCACTCTTCGCGGAGCTGCCTTCGACTGGTACCGCCGTCTCAAGCCCGGAAGTATCAACGGCTGGGATGACATGGAGGACATGTTCTTGACCAATTTCTTTGATGATGACACCGAGGTTTCGATCGGCACGCTGTTCGATGAAAAACAGAAGAATGGCGAGACGGTTGAAAACTTCGTGAAGAGATTCCGGAACAAAGCTATGAATTGCAGGGACCCGGTCAGCGAGGAATTCATCCTCGAAACTTGCCACAACAATTTAACATTGGACATCCTTGAAGCCATGGGAACGGCACCGCCAACGACCTGGAAAGACTTGAAGGTGAGAGGGGAAAGAGCCGAGCGACTCCTCAAAAGGAAGAAGGCTGAAAGGGGCCAAATACCAAACAGTGTCCCACAACAGAAGAACTTTACCCCTAGGGGTAAGGGGAAAACACAAGCAAATGCTGTAGATGCGAATCAAGTGTTTGAGGTGCAAGCACAGCCGCAACAGCCACAGCAGCAACAGAGGGCGCCTCAACAATCGAGATGGCAACAACAGCCCCAAAGGCAAAAGGCCGCGGAGCCGAGGTTCCCAAAGACCTACTCGTTCAAGGAGGATGAAATCCCGGGTATCTTCAAATACCTCGTTCAGAACAACAAGATCAAGTTGCCACCGATTCAGGATCAAGAAGATGCCAAGAGGGTCAACGATCCGAAATACTGTGCATTCCACCGAGCGGTGCACCATCCCACCAAGGTATGCTACGCTCTCAAAGATAAGATTCAGGCCCTAATCGATGTTGGGGTTATCACCATGAAGCAGCCCAAAGAGAAGAAAGTGGGTGCAAACATGGTATCCATTAGTTTCGGGACTGTTCCCTCGAGTTGGTTCCAACACGAGCCGGTGATCAATGCAGCAGTGAAGACGGTGAATGATGATCCTCACCAACAGCGCCAGAAAGGGCTCGTGCCACACACAACCCCAAATGGTGAGATTCTGTGGGTTCATCCGGACTTGATCACAGATGAGCAATGGACCGGATCATCATCAAAAAGAAAGTCAAAAGGAAAAGGGAAATCTTGTTATGGAGCTTCTGCCATTCCAGGAGAAGAGGACGACAAAATCCCAACCTTTCCACTGTCTGAAGACGAACAGGAGGTCTTTGCAACCCGAAGCGGGAACGAGTATCACTACAAGTACCCAGACGCTTCCGAGCAATTGGGCACCAAAACCCCTCCTTCCAAAACGTTGGCAGAATTAGGAATCTCAGCAATTCCCCCAACACCCGCATCTGCGGAGAAAGTCCAGCAAAAGGAGAAGGGGAAAGAGCCTCCGCGGCAAGAAGCCCAGAACCCGAGGCAGTCTCGATTCAATCATCCGATTGGTAGAGACAAACCGGGAAATACGAGCTCACCGCCTCATTTCGACATCATGGCGCAGTTGGCCAACATCCCAGCTCGCATAACTCTATACGAGCTGTTGCGCCTTTCAAAGGACACAAGGAAAGCGCTGCAAGAAGCCTTAAGTGACTCTGAAGCTTTTCTGACTCGGATCAAGCCATCTCCAGAAGGACCAGAGCCGTCAGTTCAACAATGCAACCTGGCGGCGCAACACTTTCCCTGCATCTCCTTCACTAAAGAAGATATGCAGACGAAGAATTCAAAGCATGACCGACCGTTGTACTTTACCGGTCACATTGGCTCCAGCGTTGTCAACCGGATCCAAGTCGATCCGGGTTCCGCTGTTAGCATCATGCCATTCCGATTGATGCATCATCTCGGAATCCCGACTAGCAAATTAGCATCCACTGGCACTACGATTTATGGATTCAACACCAGCGGGTCTAGGCCCTTGGGGAAGATCCGAGTCAAGTGCCAGATTGGGGATTTGAGGTCGGAGGTCACTTGTTATGTGATTGACGCGGAAACATCCTATAACTTACTGTTGGGTCGACCTTGGATCCACGGTAACCTTATAGTCCCGTCAACTCTACATCAGTGTCTCAAATATGTAGACACAAACAATGAAGTCAAGACGGTGGTCGCGGATAAGCAACCGTTTAAGGGATTGGAGAATTACTTCACCGATTCCCTTTTATACGGCGCTGAATCCGATACTGAACCATCGGCCCAAGGAACGGACAGCGGAGATGAAGCTGATACCGAACCAGGGCTTGATTATGATGGTGGTTTTGTTCTTAATGACATTGTACCCATTGTAATCAATCTTGACGATGATGAATCATCGGAGAATAGTTGTAACTGGCAACTTGCCGAAGAACTATCAATAAACGATGATTTAGAGTATTTGATGTGTCTGGATGACGTCACTAAAGAGCTTTGTGATAATCCTGACCTACATATGCCTCTTCAGTCATTTTGTCTGACGAAAAAGCAGGTACAAGATCCATGCGGAGCGACGCTTGTCATCCCCGCGGGAAAATGGAGTGGAAAAGAAGTCGTCTACGGCAAAGGAAAAGAAGATCCGACACCCGATCACTTCTTAGAGGAAGAAGAAGACGAAGATAAACCTGCTCCTCATCTATTCAGATATGACGCAAAAGCGCGCGATATGATGGAAAAGTATGGGTATGACTTCACACTCGGAGAAGGTCTTTTCTTTGGTCGAGGCCCACGAGTTCCACCTCGAATGGCCTATGTACCGAAGGGAAAACCCGACGATTATTATCGCTATAAAAGAGGTCTCGGCTACGTCTCCTCGTCCGACGACGAATGTTGCTGGCAAATCATTGATCAGATCGCTAACAAGGCTAGAAACGGGTACTCTTCCGACTCTTCGGCTGGGGGTTCCGACACTAGCCTTGGCGAGACGTTCAAAAGGTTGATGTCAAATATGGTCACGGTCGATCCTACCGCAATAGAGGAAGACGACCAGATGCCAACATGGGAAGATCCTTGGGTTCACCACCTAAACATGCAGTATGGTGATAGGTTCGAGCAAAGAGAGCCTCCTACCGAAGATCAAGTACTCCAGGTGAATATGGGAACTGAGGAAAATCCTAAACCGATATTCATTAGCGATAGTCTTCTACCCGATGAGAAAGAAGAGTTAATCTCTCTTATCAAGGAGTACATTGACGTGTTCGCCTGGAATTATGAAGACATGCCAGGACTCGACCCGAACGTAGCAGTACATCGTCTCAATATCAAGATGGATGCCAAACCAGTCAAACAACAACAAAGACGGTTTCGTCCGCAAATGATGGAGGCGATCGAATCCGAGGTCAAGAAGCTTATTGACTCGGGCTTCGTTCGAGAGGAGCAACATCCAGAATGGCTAGCCAATATTGTCCCAGTCCTTAAGAAGAACGGGAAAGTCAGGATTTGTATCGACTTTCGGGATCTCAACACTGCTTGCCCAAAAGATGATTTTCCCCTCCCCATCACGGATGTCATCATCGACAATACGTGTGGGTTCGAGAGGATGTCTTTCATGGATGGTTTCTCTGGTTATAACCAGATAAAGATGCATCCGGATGATGAAAAGCACACCGCATTCAGAACGCCCCTCGGTGTCTTCTGTTACACAGTTATGCCCTTCGGCTTAAAGAACGCAGGTGCTACATATCAACGAGCTATGTCAAAGATCTTTCAGGATCATCTCCGAAAGACTGTTGAATGCTACGTAGATGATCTGGTCGTGAAAAGTCGTGATAAAAAGGATCACATCAAAGACTTAAAGACCATGTTCGACTTAATGCGAGCCCATCAGTTGAAGATGAATCCTACCAAGTCTTTCCTCGGAATGTCGAGTGGAAAATTCCTGGGATTCGTCGTCACCACCAAAGGTATCCACATCGATCCTGATAAGGTAAAGGCGATCAATGAATTACAACCTCCGAGAAACCTCAGGGAGCTCAGAGGATTGCAGGGGCGATTGGCTTATATCCGTCGGTTCATTTCGAACCTCTCAGGAAAATGCCAGCCATTCTCCAAGCTCGCAAAGAAGGGCGTATCATTTGTATGGGATGAAGCTTGTCAGAAAGCGTTCGAGAGCATTAAAGAATATCTCTCAAAACCTCCCGTACTCGTTGCACCGAAATCGGGCAAACCGTTCTTGATTTATGTCAAGGCGACGAGCCATTCATTAAGTGCATTGCTTGCACAAGATGACGATAACGGTCACGAGCAGGCGGTGTATTATTTAAGCCGAACCATGGTGGGCGCGGAATCTCGGTACCCCATGATCGAGAGAGAATGCCTCGCTCTGGTGTTCGCCATCCAAAAGATGCGGCATTACTTGGTCGGACAGACCATCTATGTCATCTCCAAGGTTAACCCAGTCCGGGTGTTCATGACTCAACCAGCTTCCATGAGTTGGCGGTTGGCAAAATGGGCTTTACTCTTGTCCCAATACGATCTGCACTTCAAACAACAGAAGTCAGTGAAAGGGCAAGCCATCTGTGATCTCCTGGCAGCTAATCCAACTACGGATCCTGCCGAGATATACGACGACCTACCTGATGAAACTCACGAAGTCAACGCAACTTCGCACCAACAAGTGTGGCGTTTGTACTTCGATGGCGCCTCTCGAGCAGCTCTTGTCACAGATACTCCTGGACGTTCTAAGGTCTCCTCCGGGGTTGGAGTGGTCTTAGTTTCCCCAGGAAAACATGTGATGCCCCGAGCCTACTCACTAACCAAGCCGTGCTCGAATAATGTGGCAGAGTATAACGCATTGATTATCGGACTCAACTTCGCTAAGGAGCTGGGGGTTGAGTATCTCGAAGCCTTCGGCGATTCTCAACTGATAGTCAAGCAGGTTCAAGGAGAATATGAAGTTCGAAGCCAAGATCTCATTCCATACCATAAGATGGCAGTGGAGATAGCGGAATCATTTGAAGGATTCTTCATCGAACATATTCCACGGCTACAGAATACCTATGCAGATGCGTTGGCCGCATTGGCCGTGTCACTAGCGCAGCCTCCCGAAACAGAGCAATTTGTTACGGTAAGAACTCACCAACTCCTAGTGCCGCTTTACAGTGAAGATGCCGAGGAAGAAGAAGTTCAAGAGGTACACGCTACTCAAATCGAGTTCGAACCACGAGATTGGCGTTTCCCCATCATTGACTACGTCCTGCATGGAATCTTGCCAGAAGATGTGAAGGAAAGAGAGTCAATCCGGCGAAGAGCACCCAGATTCTACTACAATACAGAGAATCGAACGCTATACCGCAGGGGGTACGATGGGCTGATATTGCGTTGCCTATCAACCAAAGAAGCCCAAGAAGTGCTTAGAGAGGCACATGAAGGGGAGTGTGGCGCGCACGAGCCTGGCCCCAAGCTTTATGATCGCATCAGAAGAATGGGATATTTCTGGCCTCACATGATGAGCGAAGCAATCACATATGCCCGGAAGTGTCATGCGTGTCAAGTACATGCGAATTATATGCACCAACCTCCGGAGCATCTGCATCCCTCGGTAACATCTTGGCCGTTCGAGACTTGGGGAATGGACATTGTTGGTCCTATAAATCCCCCTTCGATCAAAGGCGACCGGTTCATCCTGGCGATTACCGATTACTTCTCCAAATGGGCTGAAGCAATTCCACTCAGAGAAGTTAAGACGAGCAACGTCATTGGATTCATCAAGCACCACATCATTTACAGGCATGGTGTTCCAAGACGAATCATACATGACAATGGTCCTCAGTTTGTCAGCAACGCCTTCATAAGGTTCTGCGAAAAATTCAAAATTCAGGACATCTCATCAACGGCTTATAATCCCACAGCAAATGGATTAGCTGAAGCCTTCAACAAGACTATCATAAAACTTTTGTCAAAGCTTGTGAAAAGTAACAAGCGAGATTGGGATGACAAGCTCGGTGCAGCACTATGGGCCTATCGTACCACGGTACGTACACCAACCGGTGCAACCCCGTATTCATTAGTATATGGATGTGAAGCCGTTCTCCCTTTGGAAGTTCAAATTCCATCTCTTCGGATCGCCCTTACAACCCAAATGACGACCGAAGAACAGCATCAAAAGCGCCTCGAAGAACTCGAGATGCTCGATGAAAAGCGCCTGGAGGCTCAACAGCATATCGAGTTCTACCAAGCCAGAATTTCTCGAGCCTTCGACAAAAAGGTTCGACAAAGGAGTTTTAAGGAAGGGGATTTGGTCTTAACTGAAAGACATCCTATGAACCTGAGCTCCAAGAAGAAGGGCAAGTTCGAGCCCAAATGGGAAGGACCGTTCGTAGTAGAAACAGTCTACTCAAACGGCGCCTATCGCCTAGTCACCAAAGATGGTGATCGGCTGATGATGCCAATAAATGGCAAATTCCTGAAGAGGTACTATCCTTAGCACCTTTCAGAAGGAGCTGATGTATCGGGAAGTTCCCGGAAGAATACCACATTGGGGTATTCTTAGGGATAACCTGGTCGGTATAAGAGAGATGAACAAGAAGTCCACATTCGAACCCCGAATGTTCTAGTTTGTCAGACTCTAACCCTCATCAGATGAGATCCAATCATTCGAGGGATTAATTTTCCCTCACAAAACTTTCATTGGTGTTCGATTACTCATAGTCTTCGCCACACATTCCCACTTGGTCAAACCTTACGACAGTTAGGACCAAAGCCAAAGTCCCCTCTCGATTCCTTCAACGAACGAGAGGTCCACAAATCGGGCGGTCAAACTTTCACGTAGTTGTGATCGTTCCAAATTTCTCACTTGGTCAAACCTTACGACAGTTAGGACCAAAGCCAAAGTCCCCTCTCGATTCCTTCAACGAACGAGAGGTCCACAAATCGGGCGGTCAAACTTTCACGTAGTTGTGATCGTTCCAAATTTCCCACTTGGTCAAACCTTACGACAGTTAGGACCAAAGCCAAAGTCCCCTCTCGATTCCTTCAACGAACGAGAGGTCCACAAATCGGGCGGTCAAACTTTCACGTAGTTGTGATCGTTCCAAATTTCCCACTTGGTCAAACCTTACGACAGTTAGGACCAAAGCCAAAGTCCCCTCTCGATTCCTTCAACGAACGAGAGGTCCACAAATCGGGCGGTCAAACTTTCACGTAGTTGTGATCGTTCCAAATTTCCCACTTGGTCAAACCTTACGACAGTTAGGACCAAAGCCAAAGTCCCCTCTCGATTCCTTCAACGAACGAGAGGTCCACAAATCGGGCGGTCAAACTTTCACGTAGTTGTGATCGTTCCAAATTTCCCACTTGGTCAAACCTTACGACAGTTAGGACCAAAGCCAAAGTCCCCTCTCGATTCCTTCAACGAACGAGAGGTCCACAAATCGGGCGGTCAAACTTTCACGTAGTTGTGATCGTTCCAAATTTCCCACTTGGTCAAACCTTACGACAGTTAGGACCAAAGCCAAAGTCCCCTCTCGATTCCTTCAATGAACGAGAGGTCCACTTTCAAACTCCCGAATGACCAAACCTTACGACAGTTAGGGTCATCTCGAACCCTCGCTTAGTCACAACTTACCCTGGTCGAGACTAAGACCGAGTCATCTTTTGTTCAAATGACCAAACCTTACGACAGTTAGGGTCGTTTGAACTTTCCGATTCTCGGAGTGGAGATCCCACTTCTAGTTTCATCCTGCGGATTCTGGAGGTGGAGATCCCACCTCGAGTTTCCCTCTTTTGCTGGAGATAGAATATAAAATTCTTCCTCTCCAGTTCTGAAGATAGAATATAAAATTCTTCCTCTTCAGAGTCAAATGACCAAACCTTACGACAGTTAGGGTCGTTTGAACTTTCCGATTCTCGGAGTGGAGATCCCACTTCTAGTTTCATCCTGCGGATTCTGGAGGTGGAGATCCCACCTCGAGTTTCCCTCTTTTGCTGGAGATAGAATATAAAATTCTTCCTCTCCAGTTCTGAAGATAGAATATAAAATTCTTCCTCTTCAGAGTCAAATGACCAAACCTTACGACAGTTAGGGTCGTTTGAGCCTTTCGGATTCTGGGGGTGTGCCACCTCGAGTTTCCTTTCCAGCTGAAGATAGAATATAAAATTCTTCCTCTTTAGCACCGGGAGATAGAATATAAAATTCTTCCTCTCCTCGGACCTTTCCGATGCTCGGAGTGGCGACCCCACTCCCAGTTCATCATTCCGGGTGCTCGGAGTGGAGATCCCATTCCCAGTTCATCCTTCCAGATACTGGGGGTGGAGAATCCCACCTCGAGTTTCTTTTCCAGCTGAAGATAGAATATAAAATTCTTCCTCTTCAGCACCGGGAGATAGAATATAAAATTCTTCCTCTCCTCGGACCTTTCCGATGCTCGGAGTGGAGATCCCACTCCCAGTTCATCCTTCCGGATTCTGGGGGTGGATATCCCACCTCGAGTTTCCTTTCCAGCTGTAGATAGAATATAAAATTCTTCCTCTTCAGCATCGGGAGATAGAATATAAAATTCTTCCTCTCCTATTTTGACACAACTTTCAACTTCCAATCCGCGCACTTGGTGCATGGGGAATTTTATCCCGAATCCTAAGTAGGGATAAGTCAACACCTAACACGTGTTGCCGGGTAGCCTATTCCCGTAACAAGGGCAAAGTCTACGTATTCAAAGTCGTAGCATTAAGTCTAAGGGAGTTCATTCCTTTAGCATAACGTTACATGCGGAACGGATTTCAACAATCCGCATGCTAGCCCGATTCGAACGGTAATCGGTAAAGGCGTATCAAACCCGTTGAAGGCTGGGGGTTTGCCAAAAACCCCAAAGTCAACGCCTAACACGCGTTGCCGGGTAGTCTATTCCCGTGAGAAAGACGAAGCCTATGTATTCAAAATCATAGCACAAAGCCTCAGAGAGTTTACTCTCTTAGCACAACGTTACATGTGGAACGGATCTAGACAATCCACATGCTAGCCCGATTCAAACGGTGATCGGTAAAGGTACATCAAACCCGTTGATGGCTGGGGGTTTGCCAAAAATCCCATAAATCTGTCATTCGTAAGAAATACAGAGAAATCACAAAAAGAAGCAAATGCAGAGTTTCTATTTCAAGTCAAAAGCATACAACAAAGAGCTCATTAGCCCGAAGGCAACTGACGGCTAAGAATATGAGACTTTAAGCTAAAAAGTCTATCTGCATAACTCTGCTCAAGTCCCGCCTGCAGATCTGCTCGGGCAGATTCCTCAGAACAGCTCAAAATCTCCGCAGCTTCACTCTTCAACTTCATCAGTCCCTCCTGAGTAGATTCGAGCTCCTCGAGTACCTGGTCACGAGAACGCTCTAGTCTAATCAGGTCATCGGCGATAAGAACGGCGGATTCCTCGGCACGCTTCAAGGCCTCCTTCAACCTAGTCGCTTCCTCGCGATTCGAGTCCAAGGAGCGGAGTAACTCAGCTTTCTCCCTATCCTTCCTCGCCATGTTAGCCATTAGATGCGCAATGGAGCTCTCACGTGACTGAAGCTCACACCCGATGGAAGATCTCAGGTCACGCCACTGCGCCATCCTATGCTCCAACTCAGAGGACACGAAAGAAGAAGCCCCGGTAACCTCCAGTTCCTTCAACTCTCGTATCTCTGACTCCAGGGCGGCGAAATCAGCAGTGAAGGAATCAGCCAGTTCCGGGTATCCTTCTTCCCTCATCATCGTCATGTGGCGAGAGAAGGAACGCCGGAACTGATCGAAGCCGCCTCCTCGGTGAAGAAGCTTCTCGATCAAGCCATTATACCAGGCGGTGAAGAAGCTGAGGTCCGTACGGAAAGCCTCTCTGTCAGGATCAGTATCGGCCAAAAGGCTACGGACACGCTCGTGCAAAGAAGAGCGAGATCCTACAAGCAACAACTTGGAAGCTCAGTGAACTATCGAATATGGAAAGGAAAGTCTCCGACGGGCTCTGAGACATTAGCAGAAGAAGGTATATCAGCACCTGCAGGTGGATTGCCCATACCACTCGGCAAAGGCGGGGAGGCACCATTACTATGAAGGCTTTCAGTCCCGGGAACTGTAGCAGTATCAGGCTCAACGCCTGGTCCTACAATGACACTCCTATGTTAACCAAATGGAAATTTGGATAAGTAAGGAGAATCGGGACAAGAAAATCGTATGCATACCTGCATTCCCCCCGTCCTCAGATACAGCCGGGATGCCAAGAGTCATAAGAGTATCAGCCCAAGCGGCTGGTCCTATGATGGCACTCTCTTATTAGTCAAAATGAAAATTTAGACCAATAAGAAGGATTGGGATAGTACAGTCATCTACATACCTGTAGATCCTTCACCCGTAGGCATTTGAGGGATGCCAGGAGTCATATGAGAATCAGTCCTAGTGGCTGGTCCTATGATCGCACTCATATATTAGTCAAAAGCCAGAGGAACATAGGAAAGTACAATATCCCTGAATCGTATGCATACCTGCAAGCCCGTCATTCTGAGGCAAACTGGATATGCCAGGGATAGATACCGGGCTGACTCCAATAGTTGACGCTGCGATAGTCAATCATTCATTAGTCAAATAAAAGATCGGGCAAGAGGAGGAGAATCAGATATGTACCGGTACGAATCATTTTCCCAAGGAATGGTCTCTCGGTCCCTCTGGAAGTTTGCTCAGCCAACATGTCAGCTAATAAACCGGCATCCGGCTTCGAGAAGCTTGGCCCCTCCATTGCAACATCTGCAGGATAACCTGAATGATGAAAGATGAGGAAAGCTCAAGAAAAGACCTTCAGCAAAAACGAGAAGTCTTCCTTCCCCAGGCTTGAGGAAAATGACATTGAATGTGGACGTACCTGAACAAGGGACTACGGGCTCAACATTATTCATCTGCTCAAGGTCGATGTTCAGATCAATGCCCAAGGACCCGTCGTGCAGAGCGTCACACATTTGTTGCACAAGGCAATCCATGTTATCAGCACCAGGGGACACCGGACCCGGTGGGATTTCGCCCTCTT
>NW_017973420.1:0-21404 GCF_001876935.1 Asparagus officinalis
CAGTGTTAACGAGCCACGTGAGCGGATAGGATTTCGGAACAACGAAGACCCGTGTCAATCGGAAGCCCGGCACTGCTCACGAAAAGGACAATGCCCTCCGTGCCTCGACTACTCTAATGACAATCCAACCATCAGAGCAGATCGAACTCTTCGTCACGCATCCAACGCACCCGGAATCACTCAAATCCGAGTTCGTACGAAGAATCTACGGGGAAAACGATCAAATACACCTACGGAGGTCTCGGAGTTCCAAACACCCCCCAGGGGTGTCTCAGAAATTCCGAGACACCCCAGGGGTGTCTCGGAATTTCCGAGACACCCTAGGGTGTCTCGGAAAATCCGAGACACCCTAGGGGTGTCTCGGAAGAAATCCCGAGCCCCCCCAGGGGTGTCTCGGAAATTCCGAGACACCCCAAGGGGTGTCCTCACTTTTTGATGCCCCCCCCTCTTGGTTTCCTATAAATAGGACCCCTTTGCCTTTGTTTTGAGGGAGGAGTTTTGAAGAGCCTTGGCGAAGCCCTGCTGCATTGGAGAGTGCCCGTGTGCTTCAACGAGAGTCACCCGTCCGAGCCTTAGTATTAGCCTTTAGCGTTAATACTAAGAAGAGCTAATACCTCGCTTTAGCCGAGGTATACGCTTATAGCTTCTAGATCTCACGCGGATCGACGAAGTTCTGCTTCTATATCCCTCCGCGGATAGACGAAGCTCTGCCCGATTTTCTCGGAACAGCTCTGATTGCCCCGGTGGTCCACGGATATCAACATCCCCGTCACAGGCCAAAGACCCACGCAAGCAAGAGATGACAAACAGCTCTTGCGTTTGTTTGAAAGGAGTTGCATTTATTTTGTTTTCATTGTGTATCGGTCTTATAAAAAGACTATCTTTTTATTTCATTGTAACGATCAAAGTTGTAATGAATGCAGCAATGAATACAGCGACTTTTTCCGCAAACAAGCTGGCGACCACAGTGGGAGCCAACGGCATCGCAACCGACGCCGTCGTGACGCAGCCGGCACTCAAGATCGGGGTGAATGAAGAACACGAGCTCGATCAACAACGGTTCAAAGAAGGCCTCTCTTCCTCCTCCTCCAGATCCGCCTCTCCAAACGGGTACAGAAAGGTAACCTCTTTCATAAATGATTGCAGGTCCTTCGGTTCAAAAATCCAAGACCCCGTTGCCACCTCTGCACTTGCACCACGCGACGTCCCCACGTCGTCCAACCTGGTCGAGATCGCAGATCCGGATTCCTCTTCCGCCGAGGAGATGACTTCTGAAGACGCTCCGGCATTATCAAAGAGAGCACGACAAAGACAACGTCAACGTCTTGCTCGACAACTTGCCGAGGCTTTGGAGCCAATGGATGGGATCCGCTATAACGTGGATCTAAAATCCAGGCAACGCCAAGAGCAACCACGGCAAACAACCAGCCCCTCCTCCGAAGCAGAAACAAACAAATGGGTTCATGTCAAAAGAACCCGTTCTACTCTCGAGGAGCGAATCCAGAAGCGCCGCGCCTTGCGTGCGCATGCCCGAGCCCTGGTCCAAAAAGCACGAGAAATGCTAAAGGGAGAGGCCGTTAAGAGATCGCCGAGATCCGAACGAGTTTGGATGCCGAAGGCCAAATCAACGCCTAAGGTAAAAGCAGGTAATATTGCTCTCCAACCTTCGTCAATTTCAGGTCCCGAACCTTCGGTAAAGCCCCACCTCAGCGTGGATCTCCCCAAATTCAAGAATCCTCTGAACAACCGTATCGGTGCTCTACCCGAGAATCGAGGAAAAGCGCTCGTCAAGGAAAGCTGGGGATCGTTGAAGGAGCTTCGAGCCAACATCCAGACTGGGGATCGTACACGATCTCCTAACAAATCGGCCTCTGCAATAACCAGCTCGGCGGTGCGTGCAAAGGACCAGGAGCCCGTTAAGGTTTCACCCTCACAAAGGTGCGATTCCAAACGTGTGACTCCCGTAGATGCCAACAAGGCAATGAACACTCAGAAGAAGACGCATCAGACAAACGAATGCGTTATACCTGAGAACCCATGTGAGCAGCCGATAGGTTACTCCGACGACAACGTCGATGAGTTGTACTATCAGCCTGGGGGTGCGGATGAATCTCGAAAGAGAAACACCCGGGAAGCGGATTCTCACTGTCCGTGTACCAAATTTATCAGGGCAGTATTATCAGCCTGTAGCTGCCCCAAGACCGTTCCACAGAGGGTCTCAATATTCGAGGGAATTTCCGATGGGATGACGAAGCCCAAGTCAGCCCAAATCAAGGCGTTCCCACCAAAGAGGATCGATTGCTCGAGATGATGAACCCCTAGAAGTGACTATCAACATGGTCAACAAGGGAAAATCCCCAATCATTTCAAGTGATTCCGACCCTAATTCCTCTCCAGGAAGCAGGGTCAATTCGGGAACAGCTCAGCTTCAGCTAGAAGCCGACAGATATAACAACGATCGTGGGATCCATGAAGGAGTCCTTTCCGATGATGAATCCTCAGATTCTCACTCCGCGCTCGCCTCTGATGACACAACGTCTAGCATAGGGCAAGCTCGAGAGGTACTCATGGTCAACACAGATCAGATAGCCAAAATCATTGAAGAGGCCCTGACTAAGCAGAAGGAAATCTTCAAGTTTGAAATGGAAGTGGCTATGCAAGAGATGAGACAAATGCACGATCAACGAATCCGAGCTCTGTCGAACCGGCTAGTCGAGTCCAACCATCGCACCCAGAACGCTGCAGTCAACAGCGAGCCGGAGGTGGTCGAAATCGTCATGGCCAACGCACCACCCAAGAATACTGGGGGTGGCCCCACTAAAATTAACAGCGCTGGGGGTGGACCAACCAGTAGTGACAACACTGGGGGTGCCCGTACGATTCCTCTCGAAACTTATCCAAAACAGGATATGGGTGAGGCCGAAAAGATAAAGGAGCTCGAAAGAAAAATCGAAGCCCTAATGTCTGTTCGGGAGGTGAAGAGGACCGGCATTCCGTGTCCTTACCCGAGAAAGTGGGATTCGATCCCGTATCCGGCGAAGTTCAACCTGATCAACTTCACGCCGTTCAACGGAAAGGGCTCGCCCACTCAACATCTGATCTACTTCAAGTCTCACTTGGGAGTAATCTCGGGCAACGAGCCTTTGATGGTTCGGTCATTCGTTGGCACCCTTCGCGGGCCTGCCTTCGATTGGTACCGCCGTCTCAAGCCCGGAAGCATCAACAGCTGGGAGGACTTGGAAGGCATGTTTCTCGCCCATTTCTTCGATGATGACACCGAGGTGTCGATCAGGACACTCTTCGACGAGAAACAAAAAGGCGGAGAGTCGGTGGATACCTTCATCAAACGCTTCCGCAATCAGGCAATGAACTGCAGGGATCCCGTCACGGAGGAATTCCTCTTGCAGACTTGTCAGAACAACTTGTCCATTAACATCTTGGACGTGATGGGAATAGAGCCGCTCAATACCTGGAAAGAGTTGAAGGCTCGAGGAGAACAAGCTGAACGCTTCATCAGAAGGCGGAAGATCGAGAGAAACCAACCGATGGTTAATCCTCCGGATTCGGATCTCATACCTCATGATGAAGAGGACGTACCTGCAACGGTTATTGACGATGATCAAACGTCACAACAGCAGTCCTGGGAACAACAGGAGAATTCAGACGAGGAGCTCCAAAACGAGTACTCGTTCAAAGACGAAGACGTTCCAGCTATTTTCGAGACCCTTCTCGAAAACAACAAAATCAAACTCCCGCCCATCACGCATCAAGAGGAAGATGGCGATTCTGCGGATCCAACGTACTGCGAGTACCACAGAAGGATCCTCCACCCCACCAAGGAATGCTTTGCTCTCAAGAATAACATCCAGACCTTGGTTGAAGCCGGCGTTATAACGCTAGGGTAAGCCGATTGAAAACGGCAATACTCCAAAGAGTACAAGAGTATAAACTGTTCCTCAATACTCCAAAGAGTACAAGAGTATAAACTGTTCCTCAATACTCCAAAGAGTACAAGAGTATAAACTGTTCCTCAATACTCCAAAGAGTACAAGAGTATAAACTGTTCCTCAATACTCCAAAGAGTACAAGAGTATAAACTGTTCCTCAATACTCCAAAGAGTACAAGAGTATAAACTGTTCCTCAATACTCCAAAGAGTACAAGAGTATAAACTGTTCCTCAATACTCCAAAGAGTACAAGAGTATAAACTGTTCCTCAATACTCCAAAGAGTACAAGAGTATAAACTGTTCCTCAATACTCCAAAGAGTACAAGAGTATAAACTGTTCCTCAATACTCCAAAGAGTACAAGAGTATAAACTGTTCCTCAATACTCCAAAGAGTACAAGAGTATAAACTGTTCCTCAATACTCCAAAGAGTACAAGAGTATAAACTGTTCCTCAATACTCCAAAGAGTACAAGAGTATAAACTGTTCCTCAATACTCCAAAGAGTACAAGAGTATAAACTGTTCCTCAATACTCCAAAGAGTACAAGAGTATAAACTGTTCCTCAATACTCCAAAGAGTACAAGAGTATAAACTGTTCCTCAATACTCCAAAGAGTACAAGAGTATAAACTGTTCCTCAATACTCCAAAGAGTACAAGAGTATAAACTGTTCCTCAATACTCCAAAGAGTACAAGAGTATAAACTGTTCCTCAATACTCCAAAGAGTACAAGAGTATAAACTGTTCCTCAATACTCCAAAGAGTACAAGAGTATAAACTGTTCCTCAATACTCCAAAGAGTACAAGAGTATAAACTGTTCCTCAATACTCCAAAGAGTACAAGAGTATAAACTGTTCCTCAATACTCCAAAGAGTACAAGAGTATAAACTGTTCCTCAATACTCCAAAGAGTACAAGAGTATAAACTGTTCCTCAATACTCCAAAGAGTACAAGAGTATAAACTGTTCCTCAATACTCCAAAGAGTACAAGAGTATAAACTGTTCCTCAATACTCCAAAGAGTACAAGAGTATAAACTGTTCCTCAATACTCCAAAGAGTACAAGAGTATAAACTGTTCCTCAATACTCCAAAGAGTACAAGAGTATAAACTGTTCCTCAATACTCCAAAGAGTACAAGAGTATAAACTGTTCCTCAATACTCCAAAGAGTACAAGAGTATAAACTGTTCCTCAATACTCCAAAGAGTACAAGAGTATAAACTGTTCCTCAATACTCCAAAGAGTACAAGAGTATAAACTGTTCCTCAATACTCCAAAGAGTACAAGAGTATAAACTGTTCCTCAATACTCCAAAGAGTACAAGAGTATAAACTGTTCCTCAATACTCCAAAGAGTACAAGAGTATAAACTGTTCCTCAATACTCCAAAGAGTACAAGAGTATAAACTGTTCCTCAATACTCCAAAGAGTACAAGAGTATAAACTGTTCCTCAATACTCCAAAGAGTACAAGAGTATAAACTGTTCCTCAATACTCCAAAGAGTACAAGAGTATAAACTGTTCCTCAATACTCCAAAGAGTACAAGAGTATAAACTGTTCCTCAATACTCCAAAGAGTACAAGAGTATAAACTGTTCCTCAATACTCCAAAGAGTACAAGAGTATAAACTGTTCCTCAATACTCCAAAGAGTACAAGAGTATAAACTGTTCCTCAATACTCCAAAGAGTACAAGAGTATAAACTGTTCCTCAATACTCCAAAGAGTACAAGAGTATAAACTGTTCCTCAATACTCCAAAGAGTACAAGAGTATAAACTGTTCCTCAATACTCCAAAGAGTACAAGAGTATAAACTGTTCCTCAATACTCCAAAGAGTACAAGAGTATAAACTGTTCCTCAATACTCCAAAGAGTACAAGAGTATAAACTGTTCCTCAATACTCCAAAGAGTACAAGAGTATAAACTGTTCCTCAATACTCCAAAGAGTACAAGAGTATAAACTGTTCCTCAATACTCCAAAGAGTACAAGAGTATAAACTGTTCCTCAATACTCCAAAGAGTACAAGAGTATAAACTGTTCCTCAATACTCCAAAGAGTACAAGAGTATAAACTGTTCCTCAATACTCCAAAGAGTACAAGAGTATAAACTGTTCCTCAATACTCCAAAGAGTACAAGAGTATAAACTGTTCCTCAATACTCCAAAGAGTACAAGAGTATAAACTGTTCCTCAATACTCCAAAGAGTACAAGAGTATAAACTGTTCCTCAATACTCCAAAGAGTACAAGAGTATAAACTGTTCCTCAATACTCCAAAGAGTACAAGAGTATAAACTGTTCCTCAATACTCCAAAGAGTACAAGAGTATAAACTGTTCCTCAATACTCCAAAGAGTACAAGAGTATAAACTGTTCCTCAATACTCCAAAGAGTACAAGAGTATAAACTGTTCCTCAATACTCCAAAGAGTACAAGAGTATAAACTGTTCCTCAATACTCCAAAGAGTACAAGAGTATAAACTGTTCCTCAATACTCCAAAGAGTACAAGAGTATAAACTGTTCCTCAATACTCCAAAGAGTACAAGAGTATAAACTGTTCCTCAATACTCCAAAGAGTACAAGAGTATAAACTGTTCCTCAATACTCCAAAGAGTACAAGAGTATAAACTGTTCCTCAATACTCCAAAGAGTACAAGAGTATAAACTGTTCCTCAATACTCCAAAGAGTACAAGAGTATAAACTGTTCCTCAATACTCCAAAGAGTACAAGAGTATAAACTGTTCCTCAATACTCCAAAGAGTACAAGAGTATAAACTGTTCCTCAATACTCCAAAGAGTACAAGAGTATAAACTGTTCCTCAATACTCCAAAGAGTACAAGAGTATAAACTGTTCCTCAATACTCCAAAGAGTACAAGAGTATAAACTGTTCCTCAATACTCCAAAGAGTACAAGAGTATAAACTGTTCCTCAATACTCCAAAGAGTACAAGAGTATAAACTGTTCCTCAATACTCCAAAGAGTACAAGAGTATAAACTGTTCCTCAATACTCCAAAGAGTACAAGAGTATAAACTGTTCCTCAATACTCCAAAGAGTACAAGAGTATAAACTGTTCCTCAATACTCCAAAGAGTACAAGAGTATAAACTGTTCCTCAATACTCCAAAGAGTACAAGAGTATAAACTGTTCCTCAATACTCCAAAGAGTACAAGAGTATAAACTGTTCCTCAATACTCCAAAGAGTACAAGAGTATAAACTGTTCCTCAATACTCCAAAGAGTACAAGAGTATAAACTGTTCCTCAATACTCCAAAGAGTACAAGAGTATAAACTGTTCCTCAATACTCCAAAGAGTACAAGAGTATAAACTGTTCCTCAATACTCCAAAGAGTACAAGAGTATAAACTGTTCCTCAATACTCCAAAGAGTACAAGAGTATAAACTGTTCCTCAATACTCCAAAGAGTACAAGAGTATAAACTGTTCCTCAATACTCCAAAGAGTACAAGAGTATAAACTGTTCCTCAATACTCCAAAGAGTACAAGAGTATAAACTGTTCCTCAATACTCCAAAGAGTACAAGAGTATAAACTGTTCCTCAATACTCCAAAGAGTACAAGAGTATAAACTGTTCCTCAATACTCCAAAGAGTACAAGAGTATAAACTGTTCCTCAATACTCCAAAGAGTACAAGAGTATAAACTGTTCCTCAATACTCCAAAGAGTACAAGAGTATAAACTGTTCCTCAATACTCCAAAGAGTACAAGAGTATAAACTGTTCCTCAATACTCCAAAGAGTACAAGAGTATAAACTGTTCCTCAATACTCCAAAGAGTACAAGAGTATAAACTGTTCCTCAATACTCCAAAGAGTACAAGAGTATAAACTGTTCCTCAATACTCCAAAGAGTACAAGAGTATAAACTGTTCCTCAATACTCCAAAGAGTACAAGAGTATAAACTGTTCCTCAATACTCCAAAGAGTACAAGAGTATAAACTGTTCCTCAATACTCCAAAGAGTACAAGAGTATAAACTGTTCCTCAATACTCCAAAGAGTACAAGAGTATAAACTGTTCCTCAATACTCCAAAGAGTACAAGAGTATAAACTGTTCCTCAATACTCCAAAGAGTACAAGAGTATAAACTGTTCCTCAATACTCCAAAGAGTACAAGAGTATAAACTGTTCCTCAATACTCCAAAGAGTACAAGAGTATAAACTGTTCCTCAATACTCCAAAGAGTACAAGAGTATAAACTGTTCCTCAATACTCCAAAGAGTACAAGAGTATAAACTGTTCCTCAATACTCCAAAGAGTACAAGAGTATAAACTGTTCCTCAATACTCCAAAGAGTACAAGAGTATAAACTGTTCCTCAATACTCCAAAGAGTACAAGAGTATAAACTGTTCCTCAATACTCCAAAGAGTACAAGAGTATAAACTGTTCCTCAATACTCCAAAGAGTACAAGAGTATAAACTGTTCCTCAATACTCCAAAGAGTACAAGAGTATAAACTGTTCCTCAATACTCCAAAGAGTACAAGAGTATAAACTGTTCCTCAATACTCCAAAGAGTACAAGAGTATAAACTGTTCCTCAATACTCCAAAGAGTACAAGAGTATAAACTGTTCCTCAATACTCCAAAGAGTACAAGAGTATAAACTGTTCCTCAATACTCCAAAGAGTACAAGAGTATAAACTGTTCCTCAATACTCCAAAGAGTACAAGAGTATAAACTGTTCCTCAATACTCCAAAGAGTACAAGAGTATAAACTGTTCCTCAATACTCCAAAGAGTACAAGAGTATAAACTGTTCCTCAATACTCCAAAGAGTACAAGAGTATAAACTGTTCCTCAATACTCCAAAGAGTACAAGAGTATAAACTGTTCCTCAATACTCCAAAGAGTACAAGAGTATAAACTGTTCCTCAATACTCCAAAGAGTACAAGAGTATAAACTGTTCCTCAATACTCCAAAGAGTACAAGAGTATAAACTGTTCCTCAATACTCCAAAGAGTACAAGAGTATAAACTGTTCCTCAATACTCCAAAGAGTACAAGAGTATAAACTGTTCCTCAATACTCCAAAGAGTACAAGAGTATAAACTGTTCCTCAATACTCCAAAGAGTACAAGAGTATAAACTGTTCCTCAATACTCCAAAGAGTACAAGAGTATAAACTGTTCCTCAATACTCCAAAGAGTACAAGAGTATAAACTGTTCCTCAATACTCCAAAGAGTACAAGAGTATAAACTGTTCCTCAATACTCCAAAGAGTACAAGAGTATAAACTGTTCCTCAATACTCCAAAGAGTACAAGAGTATAAACTGTTCCTCAATACTCCAAAGAGTACAAGAGTATAAACTGTTCCTCAATACTCCAAAGAGTACAAGAGTATAAACTGTTCCTCAATACTCCAAAGAGTACAAGAGTATAAACTGTTCCTCAATACTCCAAAGAGTACAAGAGTATAAACTGTTCCTCAATACTCCAAAGAGTACAAGAGTATAAACTGTTCCTCAATACTCCAAAGAGTACAAGAGTATAAACTGTTCCTCAATACTCCAAAGAGTACAAGAGTATAAACTGTTCCTCAATACTCCAAAGAGTACAAGAGTATAAACTGTTCCTCAATACTCCAAAGAGTACAAGAGTATAAACTGTTCCTCAATACTCCAAAGAGTACAAGAGTATAAACTGTTCCTCAATACTCCAAAGAGTACAAGAGTATAAACTGTTCCTCAATACTCCAAAGAGTACAAGAGTATAAACTGTTCCTCAATACTCCAAAGAGTACAAGAGTATAAACTGTTCCTCAATACTCCAAAGAGTACAAGAGTATAAACTGTTCCTCAATACTCCAAAGAGTACAAGAGTATAAACTGTTCCTCAATACTCCAAAGAGTACAAGAGTATAAACTGTTCCTCAATACTCCAAAGAGTACAAGAGTATAAACTGTTCCTCAATACTCCAAAGAGTACAAGAGTATAAACTGTTCCTCAATACTCCAAAGAGTACAAGAGTATAAACTGTTCCTCAATACTCCAAAGAGTACAAGAGTATAAACTGTTCCTCAATACTCCAAAGAGTACAAGAGTATAAACTGTTCCTCAATACTCCAAAGAGTACAAGAGTATAAACTGTTCCTCAATACTCCAAAGAGTACAAGAGTATAAACTGTTCCTCAATACTCCAAAGAGTACAAGAGTATAAACTGTTCCTCAATACTCCAAAGAGTACAAGAGTATAAACTGTTCCTCAATACTCCAAAGAGTACAAGAGTATAAACTGTTCCTCAATACTCCAAAGAGTACAAGAGTATAAACTGTTCCTCAATACTCCAAAGAGTACAAGAGTATAAACTGTTCCTCAATACTCCAAAGAGTACAAGAGTATAAACTGTTCCTCAATACTCCAAAGAGTACAAGAGTATAAACTGTTCCTCAATACTCCAAAGAGTACAAGAGTATAAACTGTTCCTCAATACTCCAAAGAGTACAAGAGTATAAACTGTTCCTCAATACTCCAAAGAGTACAAGAGTATAAACTGTTCCTCAATACTCCAAAGAGTACAAGAGTATAAACTGTTCCTCAATACTCCAAAGAGTACAAGAGTATAAACTGTTCCTCAATACTCCAAAGAGTACAAGAGTATAAACTGTTCCTCAATACTCCAAAGAGTACAAGAGTATAAACTGTTCCTCAATACTCCAAAGAGTACAAGAGTATAAACTGTTCCTCAATACTCCAAAGAGTACAAGAGTATAAACTGTTCCTCAATACTCCAAAGAGTACAAGAGTATAAACTGTTCCTCAATACTCCAAAGAGTACAAGAGTATAAACTGTTCCTCAATACTCCAAAGAGTACAAGAGTATAAACTGTTCCTCAATACTCCAAAGAGTACAAGAGTATAAACTGTTCCTCAATACTCCAAAGAGTACAAGAGTATAAACTGTTCCTCAATACTCCAAAGAGTACAAGAGTATAAACTGTTCCTCAATACTCCAAAGAGTACAAGAGTATAAACTGTTCCTCAATACTCCAAAGAGTACAAGAGTATAAACTGTTCCTCAATACTCCAAAGAGTACAAGAGTATAAACTGTTCCTCAATACTCCAAAGAGTACAAGAGTATAAACTGTTCCTCAATACTCCAAAGAGTACAAGAGTATAAACTGTTCCTCAATACTCCAAAGAGTACAAGAGTATAAACTGTTCCTCAATACTCCAAAGAGTACAAGAGTATAAACTGTTCCTCAATACTCCAAAGAGTACAAGAGTATAAACTGTTCCTCAATACTCCAAAGAGTACAAGAGTATAAACTGTTCCTCAATACTCCAAAGAGTACAAGAGTATAAACTGTTCCTCAATACTCCAAAGAGTACAAGAGTATAAACTGTTCCTCAATACTCCAAAGAGTACAAGAGTATAAACTGTTCCTCAATACTCCAAAGAGTACAAGAGTATAAACTGTTCCTCAATACTCCAAAGAGTACAAGAGTATAAACTGTTCCTCAATACTCCAAAGAGTACAAGAGTATAAACTGTTCCTCAATACTCCAAAGAGTACAAGAGTATAAACTGTTCCTCAATACTCCAAAGAGTACAAGAGTATAAACTGTTCCTCAATACTCCAAAGAGTACAAGAGTATAAACTGTTCCTCAATACTCCAAAGAGTACAAGAGTATAAACTGTTCCTCAATACTCCAAAGAGTACAAGAGTATAAACTGTTCCTCAATACTCCAAAGAGTACAAGAGTATAAACTGTTCCTCAATACTCCAAAGAGTACAAGAGTATAAACTGTTCCTCAATACTCCAAAGAGTACAAGAGTATAAACTGTTCCTCAATACTCCAAAGAGTACAAGAGTATAAACTGTTCCTCAATACTCCAAAGAGTACAAGAGTATAAACTGTTCCTCAATACTCCAAAGAGTACAAGAGTATAAACTGTTCCTCAATACTCCAAAGAGTACAAGAGTATAAACTGTTCCTCAATACTCCAAAGAGTACAAGAGTATAAACTGTTCCTCAATACTCCAAAGAGTACAAGAGTATAAACTGTTCCTCAATACTCCAAAGAGTACAAGAGTATAAACTGTTCCTCAATACTCCAAAGAGTACAAGAGTATAAACTGTTCCTCAATACTCCAAAGAGTACAAGAGTATAAACTGTTCCTCAATACTCCAAAGAGTACAAGAGTATAAACTGTTCCTCAATACTCCAAAGAGTACAAGAGTATAAACTGTTCCTCAATACTCCAAAGAGTACAAGAGTATAAACTGTTCCTCAATACTCCAAAGAGTACAAGAGTATAAACTGTTCCTCAATACTCCAAAGAGTACAAGAGTATAAACTGTTCCTCAATACTCCAAAGAGTACAAGAGTATAAACTGTTCCTCAATACTCCAAAGAGTACAAGAGTATAAACTGTTCCTCAATACTCCAAAGAGTACAAGAGTATAAACTGTTCCTCAATACTCCAAAGAGTACAAGAGTATAAACTGTTCCTCAATACTCCAAAGAGTACAAGAGTATAAACTGTTCCTCAATACTCCAAAGAGTACAAGAGTATAAACTGTTCCTCAATACTCCAAAGAGTACAAGAGTATAAACTGTTCCTCAATACTCCAAAGAGTACAAGAGTATAAACTGTTCCTCAATACTCCAAAGAGTACAAGAGTATAAACTGTTCCTCAATACTCCAAAGAGTACAAGAGTATAAACTGTTCCTCAATACTCCAAAGAGTACAAGAGTATAAACTGTTCCTCAATACTCCAAAGAGTACAAGAGTATAAACTGTTCCTCAATACTCCAAAGAGTACAAGAGTATAAACTGTTCCTCAATACTCCAAAGAGTACAAGAGTATAAACTGTTCCTCAATACTCCAAAGAGTACAAGAGTATAAACTGTTCCTCAATACTCCAAAGAGTACAAGAGTATAAACTGTTCCTCAATACTCCAAAGAGTACAAGAGTATAAACTGTTCCTCAATACTCCAAAGAGTACAAGAGTATAAACTGTTCCTCAATACTCCAAAGAGTACAAGAGTATAAACTGTTCCTCAATACTCCAAAGAGTACAAGAGTATAAACTGTTCCTCAATACTCCAAAGAGTACAAGAGTATAAACTGTTCCTCAATACTCCAAAGAGTACAAGAGTATAAACTGTTCCTCAATACTCCAAAGAGTACAAGAGTATAAACTGTTCCTCAATACTCCAAAGAGTACAAGAGTATAAACTGTTCCTCAATACTCCAAAGAGTACAAGAGTATAAACTGTTCCTCAATACTCCAAAGAGTACAAGAGTATAAACTGTTCCTCAATACTCCAAAGAGTACAAGAGTATAAACTGTTCCTCAATACTCCAAAGAGTACAAGAGTATAAACTGTTCCTCAATACTCCAAAGAGTACAAGAGTATAAACTGTTCCTCAATACTCCAAAGAGTACAAGAGTATAAACTGTTCCTCAATACTCCAAAGAGTACAAGAGTATAAACTGTTCCTCAATACTCCAAAGAGTACAAGAGTATAAACTGTTCCTCAATACTCCAAAGAGTACAAGAGTATAAACTGTTCCTCAATACTCCAAAGAGTACAAGAGTATAAACTGTTCCTCAATACTCCAAAGAGTACAAGAGTATAAACTGTTCCTCAATACTCCAAAGAGTACAAGAGTATAAACTGTTCCTCAATACTCCAAAGAGTACAAGAGTATAAACTGTTCCTCAATACTCCAAAGAGTACAAGAGTATAAACTGTTCCTCAATACTCCAAAGAGTACAAGAGTATAAACTGTTCCTCAATACTCCAAAGAGTACAAGAGTATAAACTGTTCCTCAATACTCCAAAGAGTACAAGAGTATAAACTGTTCCTCAATACTCCAAAGAGTACAAGAGTATAAACTGTTCCTCAATACTCCAAAGAGTACAAGAGTATAAACTGTTCCTCAATACTCCAAAGAGTACAAGAGTATAAACTGTTCCTCAATACTCCAAAGAGTACAAGAGTATAAACTGTTCCTCAATACTCCAAAGAGTACAAGAGTATAAACTGTTCCTCAATACTCCAAAGAGTACAAGAGTATAAACTGTTCCTCAATACTCCAAAGAGTACAAGAGTATAAACTGTTCCTCAATACTCCAAAGAGTACAAGAGTATAAACTGTTCCTCAATACTCCAAAGAGTACAAGAGTATAAACTGTTCCTCAATACTCCAAAGAGTACAAGAGTATAAACTGTTCCTCAATACTCCAAAGAGTACAAGAGTATAAACTGTTCCTCAATACTCCAAAGAGTACAAGAGTATAAACTGTTCCTCAATACTCCAAAGAGTACAAGAGTATAAACTGTTCCTCAATACTCCAAAGAGTACAAGAGTATAAACTGTTCCTCAATACTCCAAAGAGTACAAGAGTATAAACTGTTCCTCAATACTCCAAAGAGTACAAGAGTATAAACTGTTCCTCAATACTCCAAAGAGTACAAGAGTATAAACTGTTCCTCAATACTCCAAAGAGTACAAGAGTATAAACTGTTCCTCAATACTCCAAAGAGTACAAGAGTATAAACTGTTCCTCAATACTCCAAAGAGTACAAGAGTATAAACTGTTCCTCAATACTCCAAAGAGTACAAGAGTATAAACTGTTCCTCAATACTCCAAAGAGTACAAGAGTATAAACTGTTCCTCAATACTCCAAAGAGTACAAGAGTATAAACTGTTCCTCAATACTCCAAAGAGTACAAGAGTATAAACTGTTCCTCAATACTCCAAAGAGTACAAGAGTATAAACTGTTCCTCAATACTCCAAAGAGTACAAGAGTATAAACTGTTCCTCAATACTCCAAAGAGTACAAGAGTATAAACTGTTCCTCAATACTCCAAAGAGTACAAGAGTATAAACTGTTCCTCAATACTCCAAAGAGTACAAGAGTATAAACTGTTCCTCAATACTCCAAAGAGTACAAGAGTATAAACTGTTCCTCAATACTCCAAAGAGTACAAGAGTATAAACTGTTCCTCAATACTCCAAAGAGTACAAGAGTATAAACTGTTCCTCAATACTCCAAAGAGTACAAGAGTATAAACTGTTCCTCAATACTCCAAAGAGTACAAGAGTATAAACTGTTCCTCAATACTCCAAAGAGTACAAGAGTATAAACTGTTCCTCAATACTCCAAAGAGTACAAGAGTATAAACTGTTCCTCAATACTCCAAAGAGTACAAGAGTATAAACTGTTCCTCAATACTCCAAAGAGTACAAGAGTATAAACTGTTCCTCAATACTCCAAAGAGTACAAGAGTATAAACTGTTCCTCAATACTCCAAAGAGTACAAGAGTATAAACTGTTCCTCAATACTCCAAAGAGTACAAGAGTATAAACTGTTCCTCAATACTCCAAAGAGTACAAGAGTATAAACTGTTCCTCAATACTCCAAAGAGTACAAGAGTATAAACTGTTCCTCAATACTCCAAAGAGTACAAGAGTATAAACTGTTCCTCAATACTCCAAAGAGTACAAGAGTATAAACTGTTCCTCAATACTCCAAAGAGTACAAGAGTATAAACTGTTCCTCAATACTCCAAAGAGTACAAGAGTATAAACTGTTCCTCAATACTCCAAAGAGTACAAGAGTATAAACTGTTCCTCAATACTCCAAAGAGTACAAGAGTATAAACTGTTCCTCAATACTCCAAAGAGTACAAGAGTATAAACTGTTCCTCAATACTCCAAAGAGTACAAGAGTATAAACTGTTCCTCAATACTCCAAAGAGTACAAGAGTATAAACTGTTCCTCAATACTCCAAAGAGTACAAGAGTATAAACTGTTCCTCAATACTCCAAAGAGTACAAGAGTATAAACTGTTCCTCAATACTCCAAAGAGTACAAGAGTATAAACTGTTCCTCAATACTCCAAAGAGTACAAGAGTATAAACTGTTCCTCAATACTCCAAAGAGTACAAGAGTATAAACTGTTCCTCAATACTCCAAAGAGTACAAGAGTATAAACTGTTCCTCAATACTCCAAAGAGTACAAGAGTATAAACTGTTCCTCAATACTCCAAAGAGTACAAGAGTATAAACTGTTCCTCAATACTCCAAAGAGTACAAGAGTATAAACTGTTCCTCAATACTCCAAAGAGTACAAGAGTATAAACTGTTCCTCAATACTCCAAAGAGTACAAGAGTATAAACTGTTCCTCAATACTCCAAAGAGTACAAGAGTATAAACTGTTCCTCAATACTCCAAAGAGTACAAGAGTATAAACTGTTCCTCAATACTCCAAAGAGTACAAGAGTATAAACTGTTCCTCAATACTCCAAAGAGTACAAGAGTATAAACTGTTCCTCAATACTCCAAAGAGTACAAGAGTATAAACTGTTCCTCAATACTCCAAAGAGTACAAGAGTATAAACTGTTCCTCAATACTCCAAAGAGTACAAGAGTATAAACTGTTCCTCAATACTCCAAAGAGTACAAGAGTATAAACTGTTCCTCAATACTCCAAAGAGTACAAGAGTATAAACTGTTCCTCAATACTCCAAAGAGTACAAGAGTATAAACTGTTCCTCAATACTCCAAAGAGTACAAGAGTATAAACTGTTCCTCAATACTCCAAAGAGTACAAGAGTATAAACTGTTCCTCAATACTCCAAAGAGTACAAGAGTATAAACTGTTCCTCAATACTCCAAAGAGTACAAGAGTATAAACTGTTCCTCAATACTCCAAAGAGTACAAGAGTATAAACTGTTCCTCAATACTCCAAAGAGTACAAGAGTATAAACTGTTCCTCAATACTCCAAAGAGTACAAGAGTATAAACTGTTCCTCAATACTCCAAAGAGTACAAGAGTATAAACTGTTCCTCAATACTCCAAAGAGTACAAGAGTATAAACTGTTCCTCAATACTCCAAAGAGTACAAGAGTATAAACTGTTCCTCAATACTCCAAAGAGTACAAGAGTATAAACTGTTCCTCAATACTCCAAAGAGTACAAGAGTATAAACTGTTCCTCAATACTCCAAAGAGTACAAGAGTATAAACTGTTCCTCAATACTCCAAAGAGTACAAGAGTATAAACTGTTCCTCAATACTCCAAAGAGTACAAGAGTATAAACTGTTCCTCAATACTCCAAAGAGTACAAGAGTATAAACTGTTCCTCAATACTCCAAAGAGTACAAGAGTATAAACTGTTCCTCAATACTCCAAAGAGTACAAGAGTATAAACTGTTCCTCAATACTCCAAAGAGTACAAGAGTATAAACTGTTCCTCAATACTCCAAAGAGTACAAGAGTATAAACTGTTCCTCAATACTCCAAAGAGTACAAGAGTATAAACTGTTCCTCAATACTCCAAAGAGTACAAGAGTATAAACTGTTCCTCAATACTCCAAAGAGTACAAGAGTATAAACTGTTCCTCAATACTCCAAAGAGTACAAGAGTATAAACTGTTCCTCAATACTCCAAAGAGTACAAGAGTATAAACTGTTCCTCAATACTCCAAAGAGTACAAGAGTATAAACTGTTCCTCAATACTCCAAAGAGTACAAGAGTATAAACTGTTCCTCAATACTCCAAAGAGTACAAGAGTATAAACTGTTCCTCAATACTCCAAAGAGTACAAGAGTATAAACTGTTCCTCAATACTCCAAAGAGTACAAGAGTATAAACTGTTCCTCAATACTCCAAAGAGTACAAGAGTATAAACTGTTCCTCAATACTCCAAAGAGTACAAGAGTATAAACTGTTCCTCAATACTCCAAAGAGTACAAGAGTATAAACTGTTCCTCAATACTCCAAAGAGTACAAGAGTATAAACTGTTCCTCAATACTCCAAAGAGTACAAGAGTATAAACTGTTCCTCAATACTCCAAAGAGTACAAGAGTATAAACTGTTCCTCAATACTCCAAAGAGTACAAGAGTATAAACTGTTCCTCAATACTCCAAAGAGTACAAGAGTATAAACTGTTCCTCAATACTCCAAAGAGTACAAGAGTATAAACTGTTCCTCAATACTCCAAAGAGTACAAGAGTATAAACTGTTCCTCAATACTCCAAAGAGTACAAGAGTATAAACTGTTCCTCAATACTCCAAAGAGTACAAGAGTATAAACTGTTCCTCAATACTCCAAAGAGTACAAGAGTATAAACTGTTCCTCAATACTCCAAAGAGTACAAGAGTATAAACTGTTCCTCAATACTCCAAAGAGTACAAGAGTATAAACTGTTCCTCAATACTCCAAAGAGTACAAGAGTATAAACTGTTCCTCAATACTCCAAAGAGTACAAGAGTATAAACTGTTCCTCAATACTCCAAAGAGTACAAGAGTATAAACTGTTCCTCAATACTCCAAAGAGTACAAGAGTATAAACTGTTCCTCAATACTCCAAAGAGTACAAGAGTATAAACTGTTCCTCAATACTCCAAAGAGTACAAGAGTATAAACTGTTCCTCAATACTCCAAAGAGTACAAGAGTATAAACTGTTCCTCAATACTCCAAAGAGTACAAGAGTATAAACTGTTCCTCAATACTCCAAAGAGTACAAGAGTATAAACTGTTCCTCAATACTCCAAAGAGTACAAGAGTATAAACTGTTCCTCAATACTCCAAAGAGTACAAGAGTATAAACTGTTCCTCAATACTCCAAAGAGTACAAGAGTATAAACTGTTCCTCAATACTCCAAAGAGTACAAGAGTATAAACTGTTCCTCAATACTCCAAAGAGTACAAGAGTATAAACTGTTCCTCAATACTCCAAAGAGTACAAGAGTATAAACTGTTCCTCAATACTCCAAAGAGTACAAGAGTATAAACTGTTCCTCAATACTCCAAAGAGTACAAGAGTATAAACTGTTCCTCAATACTCCAAAGAGTACAAGAGTATAAACTGTTCCTCAATACTCCAAAGAGTACAAGAGTATAAACTGTTCCTCAATACTCCAAAGAGTACAAGAGTATAAACTGTTCCTCAATACTCCAAAGAGTACAAGAGTATAAACTGTTCCTCAATACTCCAAAGAGTACAAGAGTATAAACTGTTCCTCAATACTCCAAAGAGTACAAGAGTATAAACTGTTCCTCAATACTCCAAAGAGTACAAGAGTATAAACTGTTCCTCAATACTCCAAAGAGTACAAGAGTATAAACTGTTCCTCAATACTCCAAAGAGTACAAGAGTATAAACTGTTCCTCAATACTCCAAAGAGTACAAGAGTATAAACTGTTCCTCAATACTCCAAAGAGTACAAGAGTATAAACTGTTCCTCAATACTCCAAAGAGTACAAGAGTATAAACTGTTCCTCAATACTCCAAAGAGTACAAGAGTATAAACTGTTCCTCAATACTCCAAAGAGTACAAGAGTATAAACTGTTCCTCAATACTCCAAAGAGTACAAGAGTATAAACTGTTCCTCAATACTCCAAAGAGTACAAGAGTATAAACTGTTCCTCAATACTCCAAAGAGTACAAGAGTATAAACTGTTCCTCAATACTCCAAAGAGTACAAGAGTATAAACTGTTCCTCAATACTCCAAAGAGTACAAGAGTATAAACTGTTCCTCAATACTCCAAAGAGTACAAGAGTATAAACTGTTCCTCAATACTCCAAAGAGTACAAGAGTATAAACTGTTCCTCAATACTCCAAAGAGTACAAGAGTATAAACTGTTCCTCAATACTCCAAAGAGTACAAGAGTATAAACTGTTCCTCAATACTCCAAAGAGTACAAGAGTATAAACTGTTCCTCAATACTCCAAAGAGTACAAGAGTATAAACTGTTCCTCAATACTCCAAAGAGTACAAGAGTATAAACTGTTCCTCAATACTCCAAAGAGTACAAGAGTATAAACTGTTCCTCAATACTCCAAAGAGTACAAGAGTATAAACTGTTCCTCAATACTCCAAAGAGTACAAGAGTATAAACTGTTCCTCAATACTCCAAAGAGTACAAGAGTATAAACTGTTCCTCAATACTCCAAAGAGTACAAGAGTATAAACTGTTCCTCAATACTCCAAAGAGTACAAGAGTATAAACTGTTCCTCAATACTCCAAAGAGTACAAGAGTATAAACTGTTCCTCAATACTCCAAAGAGTACAAGAGTATAAACTGTTCCTCAATACTCCAAAGAGTACAAGAGTATAAACTGTTCCTCAATACTCCAAAGAGTACAAGAGTATAAACTGTTCCTCAATACTCCAAAGAGTACAAGAGTATAAAAAGACCACATATTCAACATTGTGGCAGGTTGTTATTAATAACACCATAATCCGTGCCTCACACGCGCGGGGAATTTTATCCCGAAGCCTAAGTAGGGATAAGTCAACGTCTAATACACGTTGCCGGGTAGCCTATTCCCGTAACAATGGCGAAGTCTACGTATTCAATATCGTAGCACTAAAAGGGTTAACTCTTTTAGCTTAAACGTCACATAGGAGCGGACTTAAACAATCCGCATGCTAGCCCGACTCAAACGGTAGTCGGTAAAGGCTAATCAAATCCGTTGAAGGCTGGGGATTAGCCAAAAATCCTAAAGTCAACGCCTAACACGCGTCGCCGGGTAGTCTATTCCCGTGAGAAAGACGAAGTCTACGTATTCAATATCATAGCACTAAGAGCGTTAACTCTCTTAGCACAGCGTCACATGCGGAACGGACTTAAACAATCCGCATGCTAGCCCGACTCAAACGGTAGTCGGTAAAGGCTAATCAAATACATTGATGGCTGAGGATTTGCCAAAAATTCTATAACTGCGAGTCATTGACGCATCAACTCCCCTAGTTGGTCTCGTGACTCGAGCACCCAACAAATTCAGGATAAAATCCACACATGCAGATGAATCAACTTTAACAGTTGGTCCTGCAACCCCAACATTCGAGACCACCATGCTCCAATACCTTAAGAGCTTAAACTGTGTATACTCCAGCAAACGTACGAGTATAAACTGTGTTAATGGCGATCCGTAAACCCTAGGGTCAGCGCCAGTCAACGCGTAACCCTAGGTCAACGCCAAGCAACGCGTTGCAACAAAAGTCAACGTTCGACGATTCGAAACCCCATGCGACAAAAGTCAACGTTCGAGGATTCAAAATCCACACTAATCAACGTTCGACGATTTGAAACCCTAAGGGTCAACGCCGGTCAATGCATAACCCTAGGTCAATGCCAGTTAACGCGTTGCAACCAAAGTCAACGTTCGACGATTCAAAACCCTAGGGTGGACGCCGGTCAACGCGTAACCCTAGGTCAACGTCAGTCAACACGTTGCGACAAAAAGCCAACCCACGGGGATCCGAAACCATAAGCCAGCACAATGTGGCGGAGGTAGTTCAAAGTCAACTCAATGACACGAGCCAAACTCAATTCATCAGCTGCAGACTTGAGACTTCGACGACGGCCCGACGATAAACGCAGCGCCGGAAGAACCTCGGCTATTCGTCAAAGCATCGGATAGATCGAAAATCGAAAG
>NW_017973421.1:0-313 GCF_001876935.1 Asparagus officinalis
TTCTTATGAGGGCCCTGCTGCTGCTGATGCTGATGCCCTGACAAAGGTCTCTTGTTCTTGCCCTTGTCCTCACTCTGCCCTGCCTTGGCCTTCCCCTCCTTGTCCTTCAGGAACATAGTGGTCTCGATCTCCTGAGAAGTGGCAGCCTCAGCTACCTCCCTGACTGAAAAGAATCTCCTCGACACAAGATACCGTCGGAGATTAGGGCGAAGCCCAGCCAAGAACATCTGAGCCTGACGCTCTCCTGTCTGCCACATACCCGTGAAATGCAGCAACTCCATAAACCGGCTCTCATAATCTGCCACTGTCATGT
>NW_017973421.1:18527-21402 GCF_001876935.1 Asparagus officinalis
GTCGCTTGATAACTATTGTTATAAGCGAATTCTACCAATGGAATATGATCCTCCCAGCTGCCTTGGAAGTCAATGACACATGCCCTCAACATGTCCTCCAATACCTGATTCACCCTCTCAGTCTGACCATCCGTCTGCGGGTGGAATACACTGCTATAAGATAGCCTGCTGCCAAATGAGTCCTGGAAACTCCTCCAAAAGTGTGAAGTGAAAACTGATCCTCGATCCGATACGATCGTATCTGGAACTCCATGGAGTCGAACTATCTCCCGAATGAATATCCTCGCATACGACTCGGCTGTGTAAGTGGTCCTCACTGGAATAAAATGCGCTGACTTCGTCAACCGGTCCACTATCACCCAAACTGAATCATTCCCCTTCTTCGACTTCGGCAACCCCACAATAAAATCCATAAAAATATCTGCCCACTTCCATTCTGGAATGGGTAAAGGCTGAAGTGTCCCTGCCGGTCTCTGATGCTCTGCCTTTACCTGCTGACAGGTAAAACATCTAGCCACATAGTCTGCAATCTCTCTACGCATACCGCTCCACCAGAAATGTCTCTTCAAGTCCTTGTACATCTTGGTGGTTCCTGGATGCACTGTGTACCGAGTACGGTGTGCCTCATCAAATAACTCTCTCTTTAGTTCATCCGTAGACCTCCATCTGCTCCAATGGTCCAATCAGTCTTTGGCTCTTTGGAAATCTCCTCCTTTCGGATTTGAATCCAAGAGTCTCCCAACTGAGCTCTGACAACTCTGTCACTCCAAGATGGATGCACTGTCACAGCTCCCAAAAATACATTGGTTACTCCAATCTCGGGTCTAAAATCAAACTGGTTAAGAGTGATAAGATCCCGATGTAGTGAACACCTCAAAGCCAAAATCCTATGTCGACGCTTCCTGCTTAAGGCATCTGCTACGACGTTCGCCTCCAGGATGATATACTGGGCATCTGCTACGACGTTTGCCTTCCCCGGATGATACTAAATCGCGAACTCGTAGTCCTTGATAAACTCAACCCACCTCCTCTGTCTCTGATTGAGTTCCTTCTGAGAAAAGAGGTATTTCAGACTCTGTAGTGCCTCCATGACTTCAGTGCAAACACCACTGCTGCCAACTCCAAATCATGAGTGGGATAGTTCTGCTCATGCACCCTCAACTGCCGTGAGATATAAGCTACTACCCTCTGAGTCTACATCAATACGCCTCTTAAGCCTGCCAACGATGCATCTGTATATACGACGAATGTCCTGTCACTGCTCGGAATAGTCAAAACCGGCGCTGTAGTCAACTTAGTCTTCAAAATATCAAAGGCCTTCTGGCACTCCATGCTCCATATGAACAGTACACCCTTCTTCATAAGGTGTGTAATCGGCGTTGCAATCTTCGAGAAGTCCTGAATGAACTTCCTATAATATCCAGCTAAGCCCAAAAAGCTGCGAATCTCTGTCACCGTCTTCGGTGGCTCCCAATCAAGAACTGCCGTGACCTTAGCTGGGTCCACTGCTATACCCTTTCTACTGATGACGTGGCCAAGAAATCTGACTTCTGAAAGCCAAAATTCACACTTGCTGAACTTGGCATATAACTGGTGCTCCTGAAGAGTCCTCAACGCTATCCGTAGATGCTCCTCGTGCTCCGTCTCCGATCTCGAGTAAATGAGTATATTATCGATGAAGACGATCACAAACTAATCTAAGAAGGGACGGAAAACCCGGTTCATCAAGTCCATGAATACCGCGGGTGCATTGGTCAATCCAAATGGCATGACCAAGAACTCGAAAGAACTATATCGAGTAAGAAAGGTGGTCTTGGGAATATCAATCTCCCTAACCCGCAACTGATGATAGCCAGAACGAAGATCAATCTTCGAGAAATACTGCTCTCCCTGCAACTGGTCAAACAAGTCATCAATCCTAGGTAGTGGGTACCTATTCCGGATAGTGACCTTGTTCAACTCTCTATAATCTATGCATAATCTCATACTACCGTCCTTCTTCTTCACGAAGAGGACCGGTGCACCCCACGGAGAATGACTCCGACGAATAAAACCCTGAGCTAACAACTCGTCCAACTGGGTCTGAAGCTCCCTCATCTCAGCTGGTGCCATGCGATAGGGTGCGCGGGATATCGGGGCTGTGCCAGGCTGCAACTCAATGCAGAACTCAACCTCTCTCACAGGAGGTAACCCAGGTATGTCCTGAAAGACATCCTGAAAATCTGAGACAACTCTAGTCTCCAATAACTCGGCTCCCTGATCCCGTCGCCGCACCTCCTCGATGTACGCCAGAAACGACTCCGCAAATCGGTTGCCCTGAGAGGTGGCTACAATCATCTCGGACCCATCGGACGCTCGCAACTTGACTGTCTTCGCAAAATAGTCAATACTAATATGGTAGGACGACAACCAATCCATACCAAGAATGACATCAAACTCGGACATATGCAACACTATCAGATCGACTATGAACTCCGACTCGTCTAAACTGACGGTACACCTCCTACACACGCTCTCCAGAAGCGATACCTCACCTAAAGGGGTGGAAACTGACAAAGGGGTGTCTAGAGGCTGAGCTACAAGCTGGAGTCTAGCCATAAATGCATGCGAGATGAAGGAATGCGAAGCTCCCGAATCGAAAAGAATACGGGCGGGAAGGGAATTCACAAGGAACGTACCCTCTACAACTGCTCCGCTGGCACCGTGATCACGGGGTACCACTGCATAAACTCTGTCTGTAGCTGAAGTCTGCTCTACTGCTAATGCTGGAGAGTATGGAACAATCTGCCCCTGGGGAGCCTCCTAAACTGCTCGAACCTGCCCCTCTGCTCTCTGCGTCGCTGGCGGTGCCTCAAGCCTGTTCGGCTGACCCTGA